>NC_083767.1:58953683-59018683 GCF_963514075.1 Conger conger | reverse complement strand
TGCAGATGAGTGTCTGTGGGGCATGTCCACTCAGGACCATGCAGATGAGTGTCTGTGGGGCATGTCCACTCAGGACCATGCAGATGAGTGTCTGTGGGACCATGCGGGTCTGTGGGGCATGCCCACTCAGGGCCATGCAGATGAGTGTCTGTGGGGCATGTCCACTCAGGACCATGCAGATGAGTGTCTGTGGGACCATGCGGGTCTGTGGGGCATGCCCACTCAGGGCCATGCAGATGAGTGTCTGTGGGGCATGCCCACTCAGGGCCATGCAGATGAGTGTCTGTGGGGCATGCCCACTCAGGACCATGCATATGAGTGTCTGTGGGGCATGCCCACTCAGGGCCATGCATATGAGTGTCTGTGGGGCATGTCCACTCAGGGCCATGCAGATGAGTGTCTGTGGGGCATGTCCACTCAGGACCATGCAGATGAGTGTCTGTGGGGCATGTCCACTCAGGACCATGCATATGAGTGTCTGTGGGGCATGCCCACTCAGGACCATGCATATGAGTGTCTGTGGGGCATGCCCACTCAGGGCCATGCATATGAGTGTCTGTGGGGCATGTCCACTCAGGACCATGCATGTGAGTGTCTGTGGGGCATGTCCACTCAGGGCCATGCAGATGAGTGTCTGTGGGGCATGTCCACTCAGGGCCATGCAGATGAGTGTCTGTGGGGCATGCCCACTCAGGACCATGCGTATGAGTGTCTGTGGGGCATGTCCACTCAGGACCATGCAGATGAGTGTCTGTGGGGCATGCCCACTCAGGACCATGCGTATGAGTGTCTGTGGGGCATGCCCACTCAGGACCATGCGTATGAGTGTCTGTGGGGCATGTCCACTCAGGACCATGCGTATGAGTGTCTGTGGGGCATGTCCACTCAGGACCATGCAGATGAGTGTCTGTGGGGCATGCCCACTCAGGACCATGCAGATGAGTGTCTGTGGGGCATGCCCACTCAGGACCATGCAGATGAGTGTCTGTGGGGCATGCCCACTCAGGACCATGCAGATGAGTGTCTGTGGGGCATGCCCACTCAGGACCATGCGTATGAGTGTCTGTGGGGCATGCCCACTCAGGACCATGCGTATGAGTGTCTGTGGGGCATGCCCACTCAGGACCATGCGTATGAGTGTCTGTGGGGCATGCCCACTCAGGACCATGCAGATGAGTGTCTGTGGGGCATGCCCACTCAGGACCATGCGTATGAGTGTCTGTGGGGCATGCCCACTCAGGACCATGCGTATGAGTGTCTGTGGGGCATGCCCACTCAGGACCATGCGTATGAGTGTCTGTGGGGCATGCCCACTCAGGACCATGCGTATGAGTGTCTGTGGGGCATGTCCACTCAGGACCATGCGTATGAGTGTCTGTGGGGCATGCCCACTCAGGGCCATGCAGATGAGTGTCTGTGGGGCATGTCCACTCAGGACCATGCAGATGAGTGTCTGTGGGGCATGCCCACTCAGGGCCATGCATATGAGTGTCTGTGGGGCATGCCCACTCAGGGCCATGCATATGAGTGTCTGTGGGGCATGCCCACTCAGGGCCATGCAGATGAGTGTCTGTGGGGCATGCCCACTCAGGGCCATGCATATGAGTGTCTGTGGGGCATGCCCACTCAGGGCCATGCATATGAGTGTCTGTGGGGCATGCCCACTCAGGGCCATGCAGATGAGTGTCTGTGGGGCATGCCCACTCAGGGCCATGCATATGAGTGTCTGTGGGGCATGCCCACTCAGGGCCATGCATATGAGTGTCTGTGGGGCATGCCCACTCAGGGCCATGCAGATGAGTGTCTGTGGGGCATGCCCACTCAGGGCCATGCATATGAGTGTCTGTGGGGCATGCCCACTCAGGGCCATGCAGATGAGTGTCTGTGGGGCATGCCCACTCAGGGCCATGCAGATGAGTGTCTGTGGGGCATGCCCACTCAGGGCCATGAATATGAGTGTCTGTGGGGCATGCCCACTCAGGGCCATGCAGATGAGTGTCTGTGGGGCATGCCCACTCAGGGCCATGCAGATGAGTGTCTGTGGGGCATGCCCACTCAGGGCCATGCAGATGAGTGTCTGTGGGGCATGCCCACTCAGGGCCATGCAGATGAGTGTCTGTGGGGCATGCCCACTCAGGGCCATGCAGATGAGTGTCTGTGGGGCATGCCCACTCAGGACGATGCAGATGAGTGTCTGTGGGGCATGTCCACTCAGGACCATGCAGATGAGTGTCTGTGGGGCATGTCCACTCAGGACCATGCAGATGAGTGTCTGTGGGGCATGTCCACTCAGGACCATGCAGATGAGTGTCTGTGGGGCATGTCCACTCAGGACCATGCAGATGAGTGTCTGTGGGGCATGCCCACTCAGGGCCATGCATATGAATGTCTGTGGGGCATGCCCACTCAGGACCATGCAGATGAGTGTCTGTGCTATTATACACGCAGTGACCACTTTATTGGGTCATTATTATCAGACCTATTGTTTACACTTGTGTTGCTGTAGCCCGTCCATTTCCAGATTCAAGATGTGTGGTATGTTAAGCTCTTCTGCATACCACTGTTGTAATGCGTGGTTATTTTTAGTTCCTATCGCCTTCCTGTTAGCTTGAACCTGGATCTGGCCATTCTTTCACTGGATCTTTTTTGTTTTTCGCACCATTCTCTGGAAACTCTAGAGACTGTTGTGAAAATCCCAAGAGATCAGCGGTTTCTGAGATACTCAAACTACCCTGTCTGGCACCAACAATCATTCCACATTTCTTCCCCTGAATTTCTGATGTTTGGTCTGAACATTAACCGAACCTCTTGGCCATGTCTGCATGCTTTGTACACATTGAGCTGCTGCCACACGATTGGCTGATTTTTAGATGCTGCTGTGTCGAGCTGGTGTACAGGTGTACCTAATGAAGTGTATGTAACAGTATATGTACACTGGAGTTTCAGACGTGATGTGACAACAGTCTGCTGTTCCCCTGCAGCCCCCCACGCCCTTCGTGGTGTCAATGGCCGACCACGGGAAGAAGGTGTGGCCACCGTGGGAGATGGTCAAGTCGTTCCTGGGACTGTCCTCCCACACCTTTGCGGCTGTCGGTAATGGCACAGACCGGATCAATAACCCAGCGCAGCTCAGCACCCTGCGCCCCCGCTCGCCTCGGCCGGACAGAATTCATTTCACACAGACGCTTTTCTGCTGATGCACTGCACTGCACCGTAGACTGAAACTGAGGTCCCAGGTTATGTCAGTTTTTTTTTTTTTTCCCCCCCATTGCCAACGGAAGCACACCATGCCTCGTTTCAGAGTTAGGCCTCTGCTCTTGACTTGGTACTGTGAACTTGACAGGACCTCACAATGCTGTCCGCCATATATTGGGCACGTGCAGCTTTCCTGCTGAAATTGCTAAAACCAGCCAAGACTGGAGTTTAAACGCCTGCTTTAGCTGATACTTTCCACACAGTTCAAGGAAAACTCCTCCTTATAGGCCCTCTTTTCATAGTTCTGGAAAAGAAAATGGCTTCCACAGGTTTTTTGGGGGAGAAAAAAAACAGGGACTTCCTACTGGAACAAAGTTCCTGTACTATTTATAAGACACCACCATGTGCTGCTGCTAGCTTCTGCTGAGGGCCGATGTCTTTGCAGTGATAAGCCGGCGTGCGTTGCTGTGTCAGAGGGGCGTTGCTGTGTCAGAGGGGCGTTGCTGTGTGTCAGAGGGGCGTGTGTTGCTGTGTGTCAGAGGGGCGTTGCTGTGTCAGAGGGGCGTTGCTGTGTCAGAGGGGCGTTGCTGTGTGTCAGAGGGGCGTTGCTGTGTCAGAGGGGCGTTGCTGTGTCAGAGGGGCGTTGCTGTGTCAGGGGCGTTGCTGTGTCTGAGGGGCGTTGCTGTGTGTCATAGGGGCGTTGCTGTGTGTCAGAGGGGCGTTGCTGTGTGTCAGAGGGGCGTTGCTGTGTGTCAGAGGGGCGTTGCTGTGTCAGAGGGGCGTTGCTGTGTGTCAGAGGGGCGTTGCTGTGTGTCAGAGGGGCGTTGCTGTGTGTCAGAGGGGCGTTGCTGTGTCAGAGGGGCGTTGCTGTGTCAGAGGGGCGTTGCTGTGTCAGAGGGGCGTTGCTGTGTCTGAGGGGCGTTGCTGTGTGTCAGAGGGGCATTGCTGTGTGTCAGAGGGGCGTTGCTGTGTGTCAGAGGGGCGTTGCTGTGTGTCAGAGGGGCGTTGCTGTGTGTCAGAGGGGCGTTGCTGTGTCAGAGGGGCGTTGCTGTGTCAGAGGGGCGTTGCTGTGTCTGAGGGGCGTTGCTGTGTCTGAGGGGCGTTGCTGTGTCAGAGGGGCGTTGCTGTGTGTCAGAGGGGCGTTGCTGTGTGTCAGAGGGGCGTTGCTGTGTCAGAGGGGCGTTGCTGTGTCAGAGGGGCGTTGCTGTGTCAGAGGGGCGTTGCTGTGTCAGAGGGGCGTTGCTGTGTCTGAGGGGCGTTGCTGTGTGTCTGAGGGGCGTTGCTGTGTGTCAGAGGGGCGTTGCTGTGTGTCTGAGGGGCGTTGCTGTGTGTCTGAGGGGCGTTGCTGTGTCAGAGGGGCGTTGCTGTGTCAGAGGGGCGTTGCTGTGTGTCAGAGGGGCGTTGCTGTGTGTCTGAGGGGCGTTGCTGTGTCAGAGGGCTGTGTTTGTCCTGCAGGACTCGCCCTGATGGAGATGGTGCAGAGCTCCGAGCCTGACCCGTTCATCCTGCAGCAGAAGGAGGACCTCCAGAAGGAGCTGGAGGAGGTGCTGGGGACAGACGGGGTGCTGCTGTACCCCTCACACCCCCTCATCGCCCCAAAACACCATCACCCCCTCTGCACCCCTTTCAACCTGGCCTACACAGGTAACCTCACTGTGTGTATACAGTGGGAGCAATAATTATTTGATCCCTTGCTGATTTTGTAGGTTTGCCCACTTACAAAGAATGGAACTGTGTAGAATTTTAATCATAGGTACATTTTAACATTGAGAGACAGAATATCACAAAATAATCCACGATAACAACATTTACATTTTATAAATGTAATATCAAATTTTCACATGAAATAAGTATTTGATCCATAGAACAATAGGACTTAATACTTGGTGGAGAAACCTTTGTTGGCAAGCACAGAGGTCAGACGTTTGTTGTAGTTTTTCACCAGGTTTGCACAGATCTTGGGAGGGATTTTGGTACACTCCTCTTTGCAGATCCTCTCCAAATCCTTAAGGTTCCGAGGCTGTCGCATGGCAACTCGAAGCTACAGCTCCCTCCACAGATTTTAGATGGGATTTAGGTCTGGAGACTGGCTAGGCCACTCCAGGACCTTAATATGCTTCTTTTTGAGCCACTCCTTTGTTGCCTTGGCCGTATGTTTTGGGTCATTGTCATGTTGGAAGACCCATCCACAACCAATTTTCAGTGCTCTCACTGAGGGAAGGAGGTTGTCGCCCAAAATTTCCTGGTGCATGGCCCCATTCATCCTCCCCTCGATACGGTGAAGTCATCCTGTCCCCTTAGCTGAGAAACACCCCCAAAGCATAAGGTTTCCACCTCCATGCTTCACAGTGGGGATGGTGTTCTTGGGGTTGTACTCAGCATTTCTCTCCCTCCAAACACGGCGAGTCGAGTTGATGCCAAATAGCTCTATTTTGGTCTCATCTGACCACATCACCTTCTCCCAAGCCTCCTCTGGATCATCCAGGTGTTCTTTGGCAAACTTCAGACGGGCCTGTACATGTGCCTTCTTCAGCAGAGGAACCTTGCGCGCACAGCAGGATTTTAATCCTTCACGGTGTAGTGTGTTACCGATGGCTCTCTTCGTGACTGTGGTCCCAACTGCCTTCAGGTCATTAACAAGCTCCTCCGGTGTAGTACTGGGCTGATCCCTGACCTTTCTCAGGATCATTGATATCCCACGAGGGAGATCTTGCGTGGAGCTCCAGACCGAGGGAGATTGGCGGTGACTCTAATAATTGCTCCAACAGTTGTTAACTTCTCACCAAGCTGCTTGCTTATTTTCTTGTAGCCCATCCCAGCCTTGTGCAGGTCTACAATTTTGTCCCTGATGTCCTTAGACGGCTCCTTTGTCTTGCCCATGGTGGAAACGTTGGAATCTGATTGATTGTGTGGACAGGTGTCTTTTATACAGCTACATAACGATGTAACGAGTTGACACAGGTGTTTTGGGTAATGAGTTGAGATTAGGAGTGCTTCTTAATGGAAAACTAACTGGCCTGTGGGAGCCAGAATTATTGCTGATTGGTAGGGGATCAAATACTTATTTCATGCAAAAATACGATAATAAATTTATGAAATTTATATGATGTTGTTATTGTGGATTATTTTGTGATATTCTGTCTCTCAATGTTAAAATGTACCTACGATTAAAATTCTACACAGTTCCATTCTTTGTAAGTGGGCAAACCTACAAAATCAGCAAGGGATCAAATAATTATTGCTCCCACTGTACCTGCGTAAACCTGCACCCCCTGGGGCTCCTAAAACCAAGTTGCCAAAAATAGGCAACTAATAAAGGTGACACACGCATGGTTGGCTTCCCGGGCATGGATTAAGCCAAGTTCTAGGCTAAAACGTTATTTGAAGATGAGGCTTAATCCATGTCTGGTGAAGTAGTCCCCAGTGCATGTGGTGTGCACTACACGTTTCATTTTATTCTTATTTTGTTTTGCACTTCAGGTCCGGTCAATTTGACAACATTTAGTTTTGGCAGGTAGATTTCGAACCAACTCGCACTCCAATGTGAGAAAACACCTTGGCACTGAACCCTGTAACTCTACCACTCATCTTAACTGCTTTCAGTCCCACGAGTGCCGTATGGCATTCAAGCACAACTACCATAAAATCCCAAGAGTGCCATATGGCACTTTCCACCTTATAACTTTACAACCAATCAAAATGGCCGCTATACTATTGTTTTGAGCCCCTATTAAAGCCCTACTGAACTTTCTCAACCAAAGCCAAAACCCCTCAGGATTTCAGTGGAGCCACCTCGAGATATTGGGCTTGAGACTGAGAGGGTTAAAGCACAACTAAATTGTGTGTGTGTGTGTGTGTGTGTATCGGTAGGGGTCTTCAACATCCTGGGCCTTCCGGTCACGCAGTGTCCCCTGGGCCTGAGCCAGGGGGGGCTCCCCTTGGGGGTGCAGGTGGTCTCCGGGAGGGAGCTGGACCGGCTGACTCTGGCCATGGCGATGTACCTGGAGAAGGCCTTCGGGGGCTGGAGGGATCCTGGGGCCTCATCCTGAGCCCCCCGTCCGCCCGCCCGCCCCCCCCCAGTCTGCCCCTGACTATGGGACTCAAAACACACAACCGCTTCCTCCTGCTTCAGCGCTGTCGTGTCTGGAGGGCCGACGGACCGTCTTTAAACGTACGTCAAGGCTGCTCGCCTCAACGCACTTTAGGAACCTCGGCCGCTAGCGATGCGGGCGTTGTGCGTAGCTTAGCATACTGCATTAAGGCTTGCGTCACCTCTGCAGCATTCGATGAGTTCTGTTATAGTCATGAGATTGCGATGTGTCCCTTAACGTAAGCCAGGCTTGGCCCTCCATACATCTCAACGCATGAAGTTTTAATGAATGTCAACATTTTTAACGTGTCAAAGATTGATGCGGTGACGCCTCTAAACGACAAAGTGTTTTCACTAAACATATCCGTGTATAACGATCACTAAATCTCAATCCACATTCACATCTACGCTTGCTAATGTCTGTGGCGGGAGATGGCTGGTCACAAGAATCTACATGTAAAAATCCTAATCAAAATCACGAATCCAATCCTTAAATCCTGTCACCTACCGAACTGTCCGATAAACGACACTAACGGTGCGGCCCTCCGGCCGCTCTCTCCCAGCCTACAGGCCGGACCGGGCCCTCGCACCGCCTCTCAGAGCTGCCAATCAAAGGACAGCAGGCCTCCCATTGGTCTGGTCAGCCCTGTTGAGGAGCTGGTGTTGGGTACCTGGCCCTTTGGCTGTGCAGGGACCAGGGAGCTGTGAAGCATCGTCGTTTTTAAATGCCAGGATGAAATATGGCCGCCGCGGCAAGTGAGATTCCGAATTATGAAAGTCCCGATTATAATCCCGAAACTATTTCTCCTTCCTCGTGCCCAGGGTATAAAATGCAAGGTTCTAGCAAGACCCATAATGCAATGCTCCACTTGAAAAAGAGAGGAGCAAATTAGTGCCTTGTAAAACGGAGGAGGCAATATTATTTTTGTGCAATACGTTTTGTGAGGTTCATGAATAATTACGATGGGAGGGGAGATTAAGAACTGAGAATTTAACTTTATCAGATACTTCAGCCTACTCATTTGTGTTTTTGTTTTTTTGTTTTTAAACCTGGCTGTTGTCTTTTATTATCAATCAAAATAATAGGATGGTTGTTATGAATTATTCATAAACCTTCCAGAGTGATCTGCGCTTCATTGTACGTCGCTCTGGATAAGAGCGTCTGCTAAATGCCTTCTAATGTAATGTAATGTAAAAAAAACTTGCACCATGGTTACTGTGGACTACCACTTCCTGTATAGGTTGCAGAGCAACGGTTGTTTACTTGTTGCACATCACAAATTTTGTTGCAACATACGTCCCTCGAGGGAACACAACAGGGGAAGGGAATGCGTTAAAGTGGAATCGAAGGCAGGCCTTGGATCAATGACATGACCCAACTGGTGCACATCCTGAACTCATCCCACTCAGCAACGCTGCGTCACCCAGGGAACCACACCTCCCGACTGAACACATACTGAACACATACTGAACACACACTGAACATGACTGCAGGCCAGGCATTGCGAATATAAACTGCACCAATGTAATCTAATTTAGGGAAATTAATGTAATCGAACGTACGTGTACATAAGTGGACAATCATAAAAATTGTGTTGATGTGCTTCACAAACTAGGGATTCACAGACAGCCTCTAAGCCTTACATAACTGTATGCAATGAATTAAATGGATGGTTCAATTTTATTAATTCCTTCTCCATTATCATATTCCTGTGTGAGGTCTGGCTCAAACGTTTTATACATATCTTATAAAGATATGCATCATTATAAGGTCTTTGCTGCAACTGTAGTTTGAAATTACAACCATCGATGGCATGCCTTTTTGTTGATTATTCAATATTTTAGTTAGACAATAGTTGCAATAGTTGATTTAAGATTTTCCTTTTAAATTACTTGCTTGAATAACCTTGCTGTTGCTTGGCTTCCTTTGTTTGAAAACAGACAGAGGAAGCTGATGATGGTAGAATTTCAGCATCAAATATGTTGTGAATTTAATCAATGTTATTATCGATAATGGGACGTGATTGTCTGCATTGAAAGGTGAAGTTGTACATGTTTGATTGTAAATGGAACTGGAGGAACAAAATGAGGGCCAGGTTTGCTGCAGACGGCACAGGCCCAGAAACAGCGTGGTCATAAGACCATGTACACAAAGCAAATACAGGTAAAGGTCAAAGGTTAAAGACAATGCTGCCTCCAGAGGGACTGCTTTCACTATGCAAGATGTCCGTTCCATTATGACATTTGATCACTTTTTTTTTTTTTTTTTTTCATTGGCAACAATGTAACTGTTACTGTCCTAAACACTATCTCATAAATAAAGCATCTTTTTACAGTTTTTGAGTGCTACCTCGGTTTGAATGTTTGCACAAACCGCATATCTCCCCTTAATATCACCCCTTTTCTTAACACAAGCTTGAAAATGACATGCCCAGAATAAAATGTCTACTATTCTACTACCCCTAAATTAGCTGAAGCTAAATCTGGCACAATACATTAAATGGCAATATTTATGTTTGAAATGGTCCCTTACAATTAAATAAATGAAATAGAATACAAATACTTTTGGTGAAACAGACAACAATGAAAAGTCCTTCAGAGAAATCTTAAGTAAACAATGGATATTCGACTCTCCTGTAATACTATGCATTTGGTTTGCTGGACCCTTGTGGTGAAAAGGATGCTGACATTACCTTATTTCGTGTGGCATATGGATTTGCAAAATGCAGAGAAGACAAGGTCCCCCCACGCTTGTTTTGCCACTCACGTCACAAAAGAAGGAGCTGTTGTTGCTAAAGCAACGGCACAGTGATTGAAAATTGCACTGTTAAAAACGTAATGAATCAAAAAATAAATAAATAAAAACTACACCGGCCCAGCCCTAATGAGACTTATGTACAATAGGTAAGCTATTTGTGTTAAAACATTGTTACAAGACCATTGTAAATCCCTTCCCATCATTGATGAAGGCTCACTGACATGTTGACTCATCCTCGCCTGTGTTCATAGTCCTTAAATTCGAGTTTCTAAATATACAGTTGACGGCCTGACACACTGTACCAAAAGATTGTACAATTGTACAATAATTAATTGGTTGAAAATTGGTTCTAATTGCCACAGCCAATGGCGTTTCAACGTCAGCGCGTTCACAGAGAAGGGGGTGGGATAAACAGCGTTGTGGTTTGAGCACTGCTTTGCCAGCATCGAGATCTAGGAGCTGGAGCCAGCTTCTGCTTCCCGGATTCCTGGGCGTCTATGGGAGCTGCTCAATGGCGCATGAAGCCAGTTCATGGAGGCAGCCTTGTTTAATTATGGGGCTTTTTTGGCACCAAAGCACGCACGCACACACACACACACACACACTCTCACACATTCACACACACACACACACACACACACACACACAGAGTACCTAAAAGTGAAGGGATCAATAGGAACTTCTATGCCACTCAGAGAGAGGGGAAAAAAAGGTCTGTACTACGCAAGGGTGAAGAGTGAAGAAATTGAAGGGACGTCAGTGGGGAAATAATTTTGGCTTAATGAACTGCAATACCTCCAGTAAACGAGCTTCTGGGGGAAAATGTCAGTCTCTCGTCCCTGGTTTGCCACCCACTCCCAGGTGCCAACTAACCTGAAGAAACCTGCCCAACGTGGATCCACACTTCAATGGTGGAAAGAGGCCAACGGTGGAAAGAGTCCTTCAGCTGTAGTCAGGTAATCACTGGTTACAGATTCCAGTTTCCGACACCCCACCCATAGCAATCACAAGCAGAGATGGAGAGAAAAAATTTTTTTCCCCCCGATTGCTTCATCTGATTTACAGCATGCAACAGATCCAACAGCTGGATCACAAAGGCCTGCTTGTCCACAGTTCAATACCAGCTGTAATACCAGTTTTCAAGTCTAAAGTGCTTCAGCTTATAGACTTTTATGCCCATATAAAGCATCACTGCATAGCACTGTCCAGTGCACAGCCTTTTAGGATTCATGTCAAAATCATTTACAATTCTCAAAATGGAGTTTGCTCTTGATTTCATGTGTCGGTTCCTACAGGACTGACGTTCACCACCACCTACCCACTCCTGTCTCCTTCAGCAAAGGCTGTGATTGACGCAAGACCGGGCGGGCAGCCACTTATGCCAAAAACAGGCGTAAGAAATGGAAGGGAAAACACAAGCAGGAAGTGAAGGGACGACTCTGAACACATGCATAAGTCTGTAACTGTTCTGGTTTATTTTACCCCCCTCCTAACAAGGATGAAAAACAGTTGCCAGAATGCCCAAAAAGGAAGTGGACAACCATAGAAAGATAACCACCGTCACATTTTGTTGTGTGTGTGTGTGTGTACGTTTTTTCGTTTTTTTTAGTTCGTTTTTTTTTTACTTGGGAGAAGCTGTAATTATTTTCAGGATTTTCTCAATAAAACACACAATACGATTTTTATTTATTTTCCACCGTCAACAAACTCGTAGCGTGCCGATGCCTCCACAAAGCAAGAGTCTGACAAGTGCCAATCAAAAATGCCGATCCATATCGTCTCCCCCCGCCCCGCCCCCCCCCCCCCCCCCCGGCCCCTCGTTAACATTCAGGAATCTGAAGGGACTTCCGCGGGCTTTAAAAACAAACAACCAAAAACAAAACAAAACAAAGAGCTCCTGCCAGTTGGCAATGCATGAACAGAGATGGGTGTGGCGTTAGCCGTTCGGAGACTTAAATGGCACAAGGTCCTTTTCGTCCCCTCTCCACAAACCCCACCACACCACCCGTACCCCAACTTCAGCTGGATTTGGCCCATGTTTTTATTTTTTTGTACGCTTCAGTATTTTTTTCTTTTTTACTTTTTCTTTTTTTTCTTTTATTTTTTTTAAGAGTGTCCTGATAGCGACCCTGCCCCCATACCGCCCCCCCACCCCTGCCCGGCCCCACCCCCTCAGGAGACGTTGGTGATTGGCTTGTACTTCTTGAGACGGGTCCATTGGCCCGTGGAATAGTTCATCTCGAACACGGTGTCCACCAGCATGGTGGTGCTGCCCGTCCCGTCCGCTTTGGGCAGAACCTCGGTGTGCTCGCTCAGCTTGATCTGGATGATGTCACCCTGCTCCGGGCACGGGTTCTCTGCGGGAGACAAAGACAGGTCAGACACCGTCAGAGTGCCAGGGTCTGTGAGCATCGGTCTACAGCTGGGTGAGAAACACCGTCACAGAGCCAGGGTCTGTGAGCATCGGTCTACAGCTGGGTGAGAAACACCGTCACAGAGCCAGGGTCTGTGAGCATCGGTCTACAGCTGGGTGAGAAACACCGTCACAGAGCCAGGGTCTGTGAGCATCGGTCTACAGCTGGGTGAGAAACACCGTCACAGAGCCAGAGTCTGTGAGCATCGGTCTACAGCTGGGTGAGAAAAGCAGGGGAGTCATTGGCTGCACTCTGGATGACCGCCAGCCAATGGGCAAATAGGTCCGTGCACTACAACGTACACATAGGCTGCAAGGTTTCAGGAACCTGGCACAAATCGCAATACATTCAGAAAACTGGGTGATATTTCTGAGACCAGTTACCAATAAACCTGAATATGCAAAAAAAACGAATAAACAAATGAGCAGAAGGAGGAGCAGAGGGGGCGATGTGCCCAGGCCCAGCCCAGTTTAGTACCTCGCGATCCTGCCATGAAGCCCAGGATAAGGGCCTTCTCCGGTCGGGTGACCTTGTTCGCCGTCTTGAACATTTCTTGCGCGGCGTACATCTGTTCTCTCTGGGGAGGAAGGCGGGCACAGCGACGGTTAGTCAATCTCTATATTCCCCGAACACCTTTTCCTGCAGCGCTTCCACTCTCCCTCGAGGCCTACGCCTTTGTGGAACGTTTACGCACATGGTGCTGTGTGAAAGACAAAACTCGTATCCCAGGAAAAAAGCCATATCTCAAACAAAGTGTCCATTTCTTAGTGGGCGACAGTGTGACATCACCGCAGTGCCTGGGTGACTGAGTGTGACATCACTGCAGTGACATCACCACAGTGCCTGGGCGACTGAGTGTGACATCACCGCAGTGCATGGGTGACTGAGTGTGACATCTGCTGGGGGGGCTCTCTCACCGTGAGCGAGAGGTTCTTCTTGGGCGCGGGCTGCTGGGGGACGGGGGTGGGCGTGGGCGGGGCGCTGGGGGGCTGCGTGGGCGTGTCCTGCGGTGTGGCCGTGGCTGCGGTGGGCGGGGCGTTGTTGGCGGGGGTGCTGGCGGGGGTGGTGGGGGAGGTGGGGGCGGTGGGGCTGGTGTTGCTGCTGTTGTACATGGGCGGCCGCTGTTTGAACTGGCCGGGGAGCGAGGCGCCGGGGGGGGGCGGGTCCTCCGCCTGCCGGCCGGCCTGCAGGGCCCCCGAACCGCCCGCGTTCGCTGGGGAGAGAGACAGAGACAACGATCAAGACCCGGAGCCCGGAGCCCGGAGCCCAATTGCTCTGGATGATACGAAAAATAGCCCAAAAGCTCCATGATGATAAAGCTCAAAAAGACTAAATATGCAGGTTAATATCCAGTACTGCTAACTTTTAGCATAAATGACAGTACATATAACATTACATATCGGCATTTGGCAACTCTAAACGGGTGCGACTCTACGACGGTCTGCGTGCACACCCTGGCGTTCTCTCAGCGCTGAGCCTGCGTGCAGTGACTCACCGGGCTGCGTCTCTGAGCTGGGGATGTAGGAGGACGAGGGCACCATGCTGGGCGTGGCGGGCAGGTAGCTGGTGGAAGGCAGGGCGCTCTCGCTGTTCAGCGAGCCCAGTTTCTGCGGAGACACAAACGCAGGCTCGTTACCGGCTGACACACGCTCCCCACGCGGTGAGACTCAGGGGCGGGGCGGGGCGGGGCGGGACGGGCGGGGCACACCCTCACCTGTGTGGACACCAGGCCCGCAGCGTAGTCCGGTGTGGTGTTCTCCACCACCGCCTCCTCCTTGGTGGCCTTCTCTCCCGCCTCTGCGTCTGTGGAGAAAACGCGGGCGGGCGTGAGGAGAGAGCCACGCCGAGAACACTGAGACTAACCAGCCTCCCTGCCCCGCTCCACCTCTTCAATTAGCCTCTGCTGCCTTCCATACCAGGAGCATTATATTTAGGGCATCTGTGGGTGCCAATGGAAACGGCCCCAGGGCACTGCAAACGTGCTCCGACATCGCTGAAATCACACCGTGAAAGACACTGGCAGTGCAAGAACCTACGTGGACTAAGAGTGCTGATGTGCAAAACTCTTCCCTGCCACATAACACGATGCAGCAGTCTTAGCTGATGTTCAGCACGGTGAACAGAGGGAGTGTGTTATGAGGTATGTGTTAAGCACGGTGAACAGAGGGAGTGTGTTATGAGGTATGTGTTCAGCACGGTGAACAGAGGGAGTGTGTTATGAGGTATGTGTTAAGCACGGTGAACAGAGGGAGTGTGTTATGAGGTATGTGTTCAGCACAGTGAACAGAGGGAGTGTGTTATGAGGTATGTG
The DNA here is from genome assembly GCF_963514075.1 of Conger conger. Lineage (NCBI taxonomy): Eukaryota > Metazoa > Chordata > Actinopteri > Anguilliformes > Congridae > Conger > Conger conger. The sequence goes on along the minus strand of NC_083767.1, from coordinate 59,003,915 downwards.
TTCAACACAGTGAACAGAGGGAGTGTGTTATGAGGTATGTGTTCAGCACAGTGAACAGAGGGAGTGTGTTATGAGGTATGTGTTCAACACAGTGAACAGAGGGAGTGCGTTATGAGGTATGTGTTAAGCACGGTGAACAGAGGGAGTGTGTTATGAGGTATGTGTTCAGCACAGTGAACAGAGGGAGTGTGTTATGAGGTATGTGTTCAACACAGTGAACAGAGGGAGTGTGTTATGAGGTATGTGTTCAACACAGTGAACAGAGGGAGTGTGTTATGAGGTATGTGTTCAGCACAGTGAACAGAGGGAGTGTGTTATGAGGTATGTGTTCAACACAGTGAACAGAGGGAGTGTGTTATGAGGTAAGTGTTCAGCACAGTGAACAGAGGGAGTATGCTCACCCATAGTCTTTCTCCTCCTCTTGGCCTCTCTCCCACCTCCCACCATGTCCAGCTCAGAGATGTCCAATAACTGAGGGAGGAAAAAAACAAGACAAGACTGAAAACTTCCATACCCATTCATTTACGACTTAAAAAGGCCCAACTCTCTCACACACAGCAGTAGCAAAATGTTGTATTGAAAGTAAACTTATGGCGATACATTTAATGCCTCTGTAACTCTCATGGTTATTCACAAGTTTTATTGTTGTTCCAAAGAAAGAAACAGTGACCCCCCCACCCAGATTACCTTGACCCCCCTCTCCTTGCGCATGGGCGTCCGTGCCGGGGCGATGGGGGTTCTGTTGCTGGGGGGGCTGAACATGCTGGGCGTAGTGGGACTCCTGAAGGGGGCTTTCGGGATACCCTTCAGGGGCGCTGGGATAGGATGAGGAACACACGGGCAGTGAACACTCGCACAGAGAGAACGCCGCGACTAAGCCAATCTGGGGCCAATACATTCTCTTTTTTCCTTTACATTTCTGAATTTATAATGTGTGTGACACAGAACACAGGAGAGCTAACGCAGACTGAAGGACAGGAGTCTCAACAGAGGCCCAAACTAAACCACAGGCCTTATCCCTGGCCTTATCCCCCCTGCAGACTGCCGGTCTGACACTGCCCAGGGTAGACGTTCAGAGCCCAGCCCTGCTCTTATGCAAAGTGACGTTGCTGACAGAGCCAGGAAGCCCTTAACCCTTCAAGGTGTGAATTGTATTTTTTCTTTTCTTTTTTTTTTTTAAACAAAAACCTGCTGTCCATAGCATAGTGTCCTATAGATTGGCCAGCCCAAACATAAGGCACCTGAACACAAGGAGTCAGCTGTGGTCAGCGGTTTATCGTACGTCGGCTGTGGTCAGCGGTTTATCGTACGTCGGCTGTGGTCAGCGGTTTATCGTACGTCGGCTGTGGTCAGCGGTTTATCGTACGTCGGCTGTGGTCAGCGGATTGTCGTGCGCACGCGTGACCTACTCGTTGTGTCGATCTTCTTGACCAGGCCCCTCCCCTTGGCGTGGAAAGGCACCCCGGCCGTCTTCTTCAGCTGCTGCGCCGTCTCCGTGGCTGCGATTGGCAGGGGACAGAACACTCCGTGAGCATCGCCTCGCCCCAGTGGCCGCAGCCGCTCTCAAGGGCGGGCCCTCGATGTCACCCGACACCCAATCACAACGCTCCGTTTGCAGGAGCGCGCCACAGTGCGGGGTTAGAACAGGACAGTGCAGGGTTAGAACAGGACAGCGCGTGACGTAAAACAAACGGGGTCGTGCGATAGATCCAACAACAGGACGGGAGAGAGCGGAAACAGGGAGGACACTCGTGACAACAATCCACAGCCCGCTGCTGACAGCGCATGTAAATGCGGGTACAACACAAGCATATACATTACAGGCACACTGGCTGTGATCCTGCCTTCAGATTAAGATACACAGACCATGAAAGCAAGTGCATTAACATGTAGCCACGAACGCAGCTGATGTGGTGGTTTGTGACTTTCACTCTGACATCTTGAGTTTAAAAGCTTAAAAACAATATTCTACATTAAGACGTTTGGCATTAAGACATGCAGATTATGAAAGCAAAGATATCGTACAACAAAAAGAAGATGAAAGCCTAAACATGGATTTATGTGAAATTATGATTATGATGGAACGGGGGACATATGACTCTCTGAAACTATCATTCTACTGATGAAACTCAAAAACAGTGTCTGAAACTCTGTCCACAGGACAGTTCCCACAGTAGGCCTACAACAAGTCAGCCATACCAACTAATACCCCCCTATTCCACCTTAGAGCAGAAATGGCTTTAGCCCAAAGTGGAGCCACAACCAGCCCCCTGTCAGAGCAGAATGGTTGCTTGCCCACTGCGTGACCCAATACCAGACATGTGAAGACACGCTGCTCTGACCAGACTGAGGAGACCACTGGGACTCAAGTGGCAAGTGGCTGACATTACAAGCGGCTTGCCAACGGCAGCACCAGAGACGCGAGCAAGCCAAGCTGAAACTAGCCAGCCCTGCATCTACTGTACGTTCTAGCCATTGCACTGAGGCCCTTATCCAGAGCCACTCACAATGAGTGCGGACCAGGAGAGGGCAGAGTGAGAGACTGAGTCTGGTTTCAGACCCCCAGTGTATGAGAGCTGTTACACGGCTAACCAAAAGATCACAGCCAACAGCTGCAACCCAGCCCTGCTCAACTCCGGTCCCTTCTGAACGCACTCACGCTCCACACTCTGTTACAGCCACAGGCTCCCTGGCAAGACTTCCGTCTCTCTCTCTCTAGACTTTATTGCTTTTCGCCGGTTGTTCTGATGCTCTGAGTAATGAGTTTAATTTACCGTGGAAGAGAAAAGGTGGGGGGGAGGGGGCAGCTAATCAATGTTGTCATTAGAAAAAAAAGAAATACAATTTGTAAAGGACACGGAAGAAACATAAAGTGCCCGTGGTGAGAATATATTATAATGGCAGAGACAACATCAGCAAACCTGGAGAGAGAGACCAGGCAATGGGGTAGAAGAGAGGGGCACAGTTAGAGAGAGAGAGTGAGAGAGGGGGCACTGTGAAAGAGAGAGGGGCACTGTGAGAGAGAGAGAGAGAGAGAGAGAGAGAGAGAGACACTGTGAGAGAGAGGGAGAGGCACTGTGAGAGAGAGAGAGAGAGGCACTGTGAGAGAGAGAGAGAGAGACACTGTGAGAGAGAGGGAGAGGCACTGTGAGAGAGAGGGGGAGAGAGACACTGTGAGAGAGAGGGAGAGGCACTGTGAGAGAGAGAGAGAGAGAGAGAGAGAGAGAGAGAGAGAGAGAGAGAGAGAGAGAGAGAGAGAGAGAGAGAGAGAGAGAGAGAGAGAGAGAGAGAGAGAGAGAGGGGGGGGGCACTGTGAGGGAGAGAGATGGACGAGCAGGTTCCTACATTTCTGCAGCAGCTCTGCCCTCAGTGTGGCACTCTTGGGTTTCCTCTTGAGCTGGAAGTGTTTGACGGGGGGAGTGAGAGGCCCCACCAGCATGGTCAGGGCGTTCTTATTCAGATACTGGCACTCCAGGGGCAGCATGGCCGACGCCTCGCACTCACTCACTGTGGAGAACAGAGAACACGCACAGCAGCGCCAGTCAGAGTCATGTGCAAGTACGCACGCGCACACGCACACACACGCTCCCGCTCACTCAACTGTTTAACAGTAACTAGGGGCTCATTTCAATCGCTTATTTTTCAGCTCCTGCTTCCTTTCCTAGCCCCTAGCTCCCCCCATCAGGGAGGTATGGGGGGCATTCCGACTTTGGCTCCGAGCTCTTAGGAAGAACATTCAACGGATTGGAATTTCCTTAAAGATGGCGGACCTAGATTGGCCTATAGCGTAGTGGTTAAGGTACATGACTGGGAACCGCAAGGGCGGTGGTTCGATCCCTGGTGTAGCCACGATAACATCTGCACAGCTGTTCGGCCCTTGAGCAAGGCCCTTAACCCTGCATTGCTCCAGGGGAGGATTGTCTCCTGCTTAGTCTAATCAAATGTACGTCACTCTGGATAAGAGCGGCTGCCAAATGCCACCAATGTAATGAAATATAATAGTAAATTAGTGAGTAGAGAATGAGAGTTCATGACCTCTTGCATTTCTTTGAACCAAACAAAAGATAAAATCAGCCAATCGGAGGGTTCATAAAAGCCCCATTCTCCCATCGCTGCCTTTGGGCAGAAAAAGCACCTTTCTCTCGCAGCTCCCCCAGGATGTCCTGGACGTTTGGGTTCTGCTCCTCAAGGTCCAGGTTAAGAGAGCCCGTTTCAGGGAAGGACTTGAGGATGTCGGCCACCATGAGGACCCAGGGTTCCGAGTCCAGCGTGGCCAGCTGGATGATCTCCGAGAGAGCCTCCTTCATCTGCGGAGACATGGGTCACGTGACAATGTCCGTTCGTCACACCACACCATTTCCAAAGAGGAAAGAAATTAAGCTTTTTGTCTATCCACTAATTAGGTGTCTCAACAAAACCCCCCTAGTCTGGCAACTGTACTAGTAAAACTGTCGACTTTACAGAATCGTTTGAATATTACTTATTTGCAGGTTTAGAAACGTAATCTTCATGTACATTTTAGAATATTTATTTTGGTTTAGAGACAGAAAGTTGCGCACATTGCGCATATAAATTGACTGCCACTGTAGTGGACGGATATCAACCAAGGTCTACTGTCAATAAATTATTTTTATTTTGGCCATCAACCTACTCGCCTAAGTACCACTCTTACAGACTCAGTAAGTTAACGCTAGCGAAAAAGAGGGCGGTAACTCAGCCTTGCCGCCCAAGTATCAAAACGGGACAAATGTCAACACTCTCTTATCGGTCCATATCGCTGTGCCGTAGCAAAACGGGCGATCGAAATATCCATAGCTAGTGCTGTGAACCGATATCTAAAAAATGCAATCGACAGAAAGCACAACTCATAACTTACAAAGAAAGTCAGAAATTTTTTTTAAAGGCTCCCATACATTATTTCTGCAAGGCTGGCTCCTAACTAGACTAGCAAGTTTTCGTCGCCTTCTACAAGTTAGCAATTACAACATATGCGAAATATGTGCAAATTACTGGTATAAGAGCCGCCGTCGTAGTGATAATGTAGGTTTAAAGAAAAGTGAACATATAACGTTAGTTATCAAACTATCTTTCCGATAGCTAGCTAGTAAACCAACAGTGCATTTACACCCAACCCAAAAATCAAAGCTAGTTCGCTAGCTAGCCAAGCAGCTAGTTAGCAAAACCAAGAAACGCTAGCTAGCCCGACTGTGTATGCATTTCCATGTCAGGTAAACAGAAACACAGTTGCAAATTGGTTTGCTATTGCGTTACAGTAGCATAAGAGCTAGCTACTCTGTTAACTGCGGAGTGTGTGAATGACAACGTACTTCCCGCTCAGCTAGCCAAATGTAGCAGCCTGGCTAACGTTAGCAACCTTTTGCACATTGGCTCTCTTAGCAACTCGTTGACTAACCTCATCCACAGTCCGCCTTGGGAGATGCAGCATCCCAAGCAAGAGTTTTAACTTCACAGGAGGCGACAAACTCGAAAAACACAGGCGTATGTTGTCAATGACAGAAACGGTAAGCAGCGAAGCAATGCTCGAAGGCGCCCACAACTCGTCCGTCGATCCCAGCTTGTTATGGAGCCACAGGCCGGTGTCACTGTCCCTCATCGACGCCATCTTGGAAAAAGAAGTGATTTGTGTTCAGGCATTTTAAAAGACTAGCTACATCGGAGAACACACCAGCCAGGACCCCCATGATCCTCCTGCAGCCATGCAGTTCTGCAGCGTAGTGAATCTCGGATGGCCACCAGGCGGAGAAACAACGACCACAGAACTGTGTAACAGTAACGTTAATATAAGTAAAAGGTCTTAATACGTTTTCTGGTATCCACTCGACTGTATAGGATACGTATATTGACTAACGTAAGTATGCATATGGCTAACGTTAGCACGGTCCTTTTTCAAAATTAAGGTGTAAATTTAAGCTAGCTAAAAGTAACCAGCTAGCTTGCCGGTTGTCTCATTTTAAAGCAAGGTTCTGAAGATGAACCGTTCGGATGACTTTATTCAAAATGACAAACGATGACACTCTTACAACTTGTGACTTGGCGACGCTGTTAGGAATTTAGATAGCATACTGTTGTTAAGTCGTTAAGTGTAATTGAGGTTAAGTGTGATCTGATTTAACGTTATAGCTAGTATACATTCATATACCGTTAAGTAGTTCACGTATAGGTAAATTATTATTATTATTATTATTATTATTATTATTAAGATAGCTAGAATACAGCGATGTCCTACTCCAGTGGTTCCCAAACTGTGGGTTAAGAAGAAATAACGGCTTGTTAAAATGTTAGATGCCAATTGTGGTTAGGACGAAAACCAGGTACTCCAGGACCGAGTTTGGGGGTGTGATCACAGAAGACTGACCCGCCCCCACAGTTTGTCAAAGTCACATAGGAGCAGCCAATTCGTTGAGCGAGACGCCTGTCAAAATCCAGCGACAGAAAGCAGGGGTAGGCGGTGACTAGTGGTGTTTTGTTCTCATCAAGACATTTGGTAAATTACATTTTTCCATTCATTTACTAAACCCATTAACGATAAGCATCAGTATAAATTATTTAGACAAAACGAATATTAATGTTTGCCTGGCTAGCGAGCTAACAATACAACATTTGAGAGAATAGTCCTTGCTTCTGCATAGGCCAGCACTACCTAAGCGCTACGTGCAATTTTAATTTTGGATTAAGTCATTGTTCGGATTTACATCAAATACAGTAACCTATTGTTAACCAACGTAACGATAAAATAAGATCGTTACGTTCGTTTATCGATAACGTTGGTTTACGATAGGTTACAGTATTTTATGTAATGTGTCGGCTAGCTACCTATTCAGAGATACCTATATTAGCCTGCTCGGAGTCAACTCGCTACCACTAGCTAGTCTATCTTGCGAACGCTAGTTATTCGCATCGTACATTTGGGGGGACTGCGGTAGCTTTTTACTTGTAATATGCAAGTGCGATGTATATTTTGAGCTTTTACAAGCCGTTTGCTCTTGCATTTCAGTTGCGACCGCTGACAGGATGAGGGCGACGTGGTTTCGCCATTCCATGCTCACCGCAGCGGTGACGCTGCTGATGGTGGTTCAGCTTCTCTGCTTTCGGCCCACTGATGCCAACCAAGAGTCGGGGACTGTCATTCCAGCTGAGAGTATGTGTTTTGCGTTTTTTTTTTAGCAGGCACTGACCCTATTAGCTGCATTCTTAGCATTAGCACTTTCCAGAAATTGCATTTAAAGTACCTGCTAGTTGTGAAACGTGGATAATACGCAAGTACGTATGTACGGCTGGCATGTGCACGTATTAGATGAAGCTGTGCTTGTATATGATTCATCTTTCTACTTTGTTCATATTTTGGGTTAAGTCTTCTATACAGACCGTTCTTTCAGTATATTAAATTATTCCTGCTTTCTCGTCAGAATGAACAATATATATTTTTTTGTTTTGTTTTATTTACCCTTTATTTCATTTAACCTTGAGAGTGATTGTATGGCTTCTGCTCTCATTCTGCGTCTGTACACCACCCTCAGGCCGACCTTGTGTGGACTGCCACGCGTTTGAGTTCATGCAGAGGGCACTGCAAGATCTGAAGAAGACCGCCTTCAACCTAGACTCGAGGGTAAGGGTGACATTCTGCCCACGCTTTTATTCACATCTGAAAATAAACAAAACAAAATAAAATGAAAAAAAGCATTCACGTCCCTTACTGTGGCTTGTTTCAGCCAAAACAGCCAAAGCTGTTTCAGCCAACTGACTAAAAATTTATGTCATGTTGTTTTCATTCAGATGAAATCCGGTGGTTTAATGTGAGGTTTGATGTGTACATATATCCCTGAATGGGGAAAAGAGCTGACCCTTCCATTTTAATTACATGTGCCTGTGTGAACATGTGGAAATCTTCTAACCGATGCACATTTAGAATTTAGGCACTTACCAAATTATTTTATCTAGAGGGGTTACAGAAAGTGTATTTATCATTGTTATAAGACTTCCGTCAGAACTAAAGATTGGTTGCAGTGAAATGGTAAATGGTTGGCATTTATATAGCGCCTTTATCCAAAGCGCTGTACAATTGATGCTTCTCATTCACCCACTCATACACACACTCACACACCGACGGCGATTGGCTGCCATGCAAGGCACCAACCAGGAGCATTTTAGGGGTTATGCATCTTGCTCAGGGACACTTTGACACAACCAGGGCGGGGGATCGAACCGGCAACCCTCCGACCCTGCCAGACGACCGCTCTTACCGCCCGAGCCGACGTCGCCCCTAATCGGTGCCATCGTAAGGCACCAGTGTTTTGGACCGTGCTCGCTGACGTTAACCTGACCCTTTCTTCCTGACCTCCAGACTGAGAGCCTGGTCCTGCGGGCGGAGAAGAGGGCGCTGTGTGACTGCATGCCGGTCAACTCTCTCAGCTGAGCGCTGGGTCCCACGGAGCTCCACGTCACCTGGGCACCTGCACCTGCCACACCCATCCGCCCCCCACCTCAGCTCAACACCTCCAGACCCCGCAGCCGTTTGTCCGTGACCGTCCCAACACGCCTCCTCAACCGTTTAGTTTATCTGCCGTCGAGCGATGCTTTTTGAGCCAGTTGTGCTCAGTTCCCAGAGATGGGATTTGGCGCACGTTAAAACTGCGCTCTGCCCTTTCCACTCGAGGGCTCGGGTCGTCCCACTCTCCTGAACCGGGTCGAATCAGAACACATAGCGAATTCCGTGTTAAGAGGATTTGAAGATGCAGTGTCTCCATTTTGAGTTTCCTTTCTGGACCAAACACACTGGAGTTACGTATGATCTCAGAGAGTTCGGTCTCAGCCTTCACTAGACCCCTCTATCGCCTTCATATAAAAACTAGTGTCACACAAGGGTTAGCGAGCATGTGTATGTTTATGACGATAAGCTCCATTTTTTATTTATACATGAATGTTGATTAATATGTGGCATATTATTTGCACTGTAGTGTTAGCACTGTAGATTAGTTAAGTGCGCAGTGGAATAATGTGTTAAAATAAAGGAATAAATTAACAGTATTGAGAGTAAGTTAAAAACACAGACTGATTAAAAAAAAGAAGTTTAAAAAAAAAATTACATTAAGTTATTTTGCACAAATTGTACACAGCAGGAGAGCATGCATATGGAGGCGTATTATAGCCTAGTGTTGGTTCTACAAAACTCAGAAAAAGTCATATTTCTGTCAAACACTAACCGTTGAGGAGTATAATGAAAGCTCTTCAATAGAAGAAATTGTGTTTATGTAGTCTGTGTTCTGCTTTCGCACACACAAGCTCAAGGGTTTGCCACAAAGCGGACTGTATTGTATAGATTTATAGAAAGTCAGGTACTCTGGTAGAGCTAGGGAGAAAATATGTAGCTTTTAAAAGTTATTAGGAAAATCTGCATTTGTGGTGTTGATATTGCTGTGTTCTTACTTGTGCAGAACTGTCTTTATTTTCTACTGTATGTCAATGTTTGTCAAATAATTACAATTCACAATGTTCTATAAGTTATTAAATATTGAAACATTCATAACATTGTATTTAAATGTGTCTTGGGGTCTTTTTTGGTTTGTTGTTTAGGGAACTATTTTTGAAAGTCAGGGACGAATAAAAGTTTTTAATTGTAACCCCCTGAGGAGGGCCACCACTGGAATTATAATGCCTCTACAGCAGAAACCTTTGTCCCACGAACTACAATTTCTCCAAGATTGGGCGGAGATGGACATATTAATATTTTTGCTTAGATGGATGTCGTGGCTAAGAGATGAGGAGTGGAACCCCCTAATGCACAGAATTACAAATATGTGGTGTGACAAAACAAAACAAAAAACCAACATCTTCCAACAGATTGATTTCATACAATAGACTTAAAAATCTGTATAAATATGTTGAGAAATTACACTGAAGTCCCCTTGCAAATGTCATTCTCGTTTTTTATTGTCAAGCAATGTTGAATTAAACCTGATAGAGAGCATGAATTAATAAATCCCATCCCCAAAAAGATACAAATAGACAACATTGATATCTTTCCATAATATCTGCTATCAGACACCCTCTCCCAGCCCAGCACATACCGTAACACCAGTTTCTCCACAATATGATGAATGTTATTTATGCGCATAGTTGGATATTTTACTGAAACAGCTTGTGTTTACATGGCTAAACCAGCAGTGCCTCGCAGACAATAGCAATTTTCTCGATGACAACGCGGCACTGTCACGCCGCATATTTTTCCAGTGCCGAATTCAAAGGCCCGTGATAGGTGCATAACACCCACACGCGTCGTAAGGTCTGCTAGTTGTTTACAAATTATATGTTGTGCGAAAGTTCCGTCAGTGCAGCAGCGCGACTGCACGCGGCGTTGTAGCGCGAGTTTGCGCCACACGGGGGCGCACTGACACAGTGCTCAGGGCACGGTCTGTCGCATCGATGCAGTACTTCCCGCGGCTTAAAATAATGCTCTGCAGAGCTAGCAGGTTGCCGGAATAATAGGAGGAAAGCAAATAAACAGACGCACAAACGATGGCGCCTTGATGGTTGCCAAACACGGCATCCCCCCCCCCCCGCACACACACACACACACAACTACTCTATGTGTGGAAGGGTACCCAACTGTATTTTTGGATTAGTTGAATTTGTGATAAGTGCTTGATGAGGTTACCTTAAGGGCCTGTTTTTTTGTATTGCCAAGCTGTTTAACGAGAACAGACCTTCACAAACTGACAGTGATTGAGTCATGCTGATGCATATGAAGAAAAATAATATCTCTGTGTAACATATTTCCAGTCTGATATGTTTTTATTTTCTCCGTATTTAGCCCAGTCGTGTTTTTGGCCCGTGCCATGGCTGCAGGATCCTCTGTTGGTTTGGAACAGCACAAACACCAAAACTACGTTTCACTCTGCAGTGTGGGCAACAAATCAAGGCACACTGAAATCTATTGTATAGTTCTGTTTTTTTTTTTGTTTTTACTTTATCATAGAATGATTAAATAAGGAAATTATTTGTCTTTATTATTTAAGAAAATGTTTGGAAATTCTATTTTTAAAACATGCAACAAAAAAAGGAGCTGTCTAGCTCTCTCACAGACACACAGATACACACAGACATTCTCTGTCTCAGACTGATTTATACACATGTACAGTCTAATGATCACATGCTGGTGTTCTGGCTAAATATGACATTATTTTATGTGCAATTACACAGTATTAATTACTTGGTATATACAAAGGGGTGCGCAGGTCAAAGAACCTTGCTCAAGGGTATAAGAGCAGAGCCTGCCTTGGTATAAAGAACCAGTAAAATCAGAATGCTTTTGGTTTCAGGCCCAGATTTGTTTAGCACGAGTACCGCGTACAAAAGCACTGACTTGCCATGATGTGCAGTAAGCAAATGTGAATTTGCATAAATTGATTTGTTTGAACCGCAAGTCTAGTCAAGGGCGGTGGATACCGGACTGCAGTGCCTGCTGCCCCGTGGCTAATTCTACAAGGGCTACAATCAGCTAGCAGTTCAAAAGTATCCTTTTCAACAAAGCACCAGGAATGGAGACACCCAAGTACGTGTTTGTTTTTTTTTAATGAAGCCAAAATTAATGGCAAATGCATGATATCTTTCCATGGAAATCGCCTTAAACCCAGTCCAATTTCACCCACGCCAAAGTCATTCTCAAGAGCCGCATCTGCAGTTCTGCTGGTGAAACAGGACACAAACTCTTCTTCGAGTCAGTAAATTCACTAAGTTTTACTTAGTGCTGCATCGGACAGTGATGACTTATATTGTCTGAATCTGAAATACTACTGAAACATTATTTCATGGTTATTATATTTTCAAATTGTACTTTTTGTGTCAATGTAGATCAGTAACACCACAGACAATTCTAGCTAAACAACATGTGTTTATGTAGACTATTCCCTATCAATTATTATGTTGTTCTGTATTATACACTCACCAAGCACTTTATTAGGAACATTTTTACTTTATTACACATGATTATCTAATCAGCCAATTGTGTAATGGCAGTACAATGCATACAATCATGTAAATACAGGTCAGAAGCTTCAGTTAATGTTCATGTTAACCATCAGAATGGGGGAGAAATGTGATCTAAGTGGCTTTGACTGTGGAATGATTGATGTTGGTGGCAGAGACAGGGTGGTTTGAGTATTTCAGAAACTACTGATCTCCTGGGATTTTCACACACACTAGTCTCTAGAGTTTGCAAAGAATGGTGCAAAAATAAAAATCCAGTGAGCAGCAGTTCTGCAGACAGAAATGCCTTGTTAATGAGAGATGTCAGAGGAGAATGGCCAGACTTAACCAAATAACCAGACATTACAACAGTGGTATGCAGAAGAGCATCTCTGAACACACAAGACATTATAACTCTAAGTGGATAGGCTACAGCAGTAGAAGTCTAAAAAATAAGTCTAATAAACACCTAACAAAGTGCTCGGTTAGTGTACATTAGTAACACCAGGCTTTGGTTTTTGTTTTTTGTTTTCAAAAAGTATTACCAAAAGTATTAGTATAATCTGAAGCACAATGTAGACAAAGGTTAGGACCCCTTGAATGATCTCCTTAAACAAGCAGAAGGTCAACATTGTTTCCCGTTTATTTTTAAAGTGATGTCTGCTGAATAACACCATAGAATATCCAGACACAATTTTAATATAATATTGTATAAAGTATTTTTCCTTTTTAACATTCTTGATCTCAAGTAAACAATATTCTAACTTCTTATCTTAAATTTTGACCAAAAGAAAGCCTTCCAAAAACAAAGTAGGGGAGACCAGGGAACAACCAAACACTTTTAGGTTTTTGCTTAATTAAAAAAAATATACACATATTAGAGCAAATATTTTTCATCCTGAAAGAAGATACACATCTTTGCTATGACTATAAACCATCGGTACAGTTCTAGGACATTCCTGGTGATTGGGAAATGCTTTGATTGAATGAATCAAGTCAAAAGTTGGTGAATCCTGCATTTCTAAGCGTTCACATATTTCAACTGATAATTGTCCAGCAGAAATGGTCTAGGCCTATATTTTGTGTAGACTAAACGCATGGGAACATGAGTATGTAATTAATGCCTGGGTTGAAATGAATAAGAGCGAGTGCTAAATAGGACTGAAGTGCGCGGTACATATGGAATATACAACGTTACATCACAACTTATTGTCTCCTCCAACATGCCTGCATGGCTCACAGTCTCTGCTTGCTCGTGAAATGTGCCAAAGCTATACGGCTTTATAACCCACAAGACTGTGATTTAAATGACGTATATTTGGAGTCTGTGGCGTTTACACATCATCAGCTAATTTAAAAACAGTTTGATGAAAAACAGTTACTTTCAGGGTGCTAAAACACACGAGTTTAAAACGAACTCTTGACGACGTTTTCAAATCGCCGTGCCACTCACACACGAGAAACGGATTGCTATAATACAAACCCATCATTCTTGCTCAAATGCAGCGATGCGAAATCCTCATGTTTTAACATGGCCCGTGTTGGTTTGTGCCCCGGTCTCCCCTATGTGTGGTTTAATTGGGATTACGCTGCTGTTCTCATTGTATAATATTAAAAGATAAATAATTAAACAGGAATCCACAATTTTTCTTACAGTAACTAAATATATAGCCTACGTTTTTTTTTGGCTGTGGGTAAGTGCCTGGACACGACTTATAACACTTTTCAAAGAATCACCAAAATAGCTTTTTAATATTTATACAAGCATGTGCGCCACAATTTTAAGACCACTTAAGACGTGGCAGTAATCTTCATAAAATTAGGCAATTGGGCTACTGTGACTGCAGGAAGAAACCATTTTACGCGGGTCAGAGAAAATATGACATTTTGTAGCCAACATAACATTGTGATTTGGTTATAATGTGATGCCGTCATTGCGGAACTGCGCCTAATCTCGCCACCTGATCCCATACTTACAATTCGTATAGTAGGCGCTATTTCCATATCCTTCGGCTCTACACTAAAAACTTTTTTAAAACTCAAACAACTCTCTGGCTGTAGTGATGATTGATCTCTGTCCAGGGCCTCGTTTAGCCCCGACAAAACATAGCAAAACGTTTATTTAAACAGAAACGGAGGCGCGTTGAACATCCTGTGGCAAACCGTGTGTGGACTGACTGACTGACCGTGGGTACGGTTCGTTCCTATGGCGTCTGAGCAGGCATTCTCCAGCCTTTAATTAAAGCATAGGCCTACATCATTAGTGATTGGGCTACAACCCAGACACACCGACGAAACGGGAACAAACATACCTAAAAGCCTAAAAACGTTTTAAAACGTTGTGCACCGTTGTGAGAAAACATTTCATTCAACATTGAAAGTATAGCAAAACGTTTTCAGAACATGCCCCAGGTAAATTTAGCCCACACCCAATCTTAATACCGGAATATGTTGCCTATAGCTAACTAATTTGGAACGGGTAAGAGAACATTTATTTCTGTCATACAAAAGGAACACGTTCTGAAAAAGTGTCGAGATTAGGCGGAGCTCCAAACACAATATTTAATTTATGAAGGTGGTGCAACAATATCCTATAACGTCATAAGAAGTTTCCTTCGCCCGTAAGGGGAATCGTATTACCCTTTCGTTTTGCTTTTTTTTAAAAATAACACAAGACAAAGTATCTCTTAACTTCACTAAACAATATTTACAAGCACTGAGATTTCTGCATTTTCATCACATAGTGAATTATTTAATCTCCCGGGCAACTCCCCAAATATGCAGAGCTCCCAGTCTGGTCTAGACCCAACGTCTATTATTATCCAAAGATTACTGCCAAATTATCCAAAATGGCGGATTTATGGAAATAAAGAAGCAATTTTCCGGCGGAGACGATGGTGATGCGCACATCCCATACATAATAGATGTAGATGTAGCTAACAATTGTAGGTTCTTGGAACGTTTTTTGAAGGTTCATTTTGAATACCAGAAGGTTCAGTTTGACAAGTTTTCTGGGCATTCTTAGAATATGTGTATATAGCGTGTCTTAACATTCTCTGAACTTTGCAGCATTATGAACCTTTTTGCAGGTTACCTGAACGTTATTATTTGGCCGACTGAGGAATGTTCACATGTTTCCAGAACGTTGCAGGAATTTCATCCCGGCAATGTTATGTGGGCAACGTTCTAAAAACATAATGAAGTAAAACATCCTGATTCTAGAACATCACAGGAACGTTACAGTGGAACCTTCTTAGAACCGATAGATAACATTACTGAATGTTCTAGGATGTTAGCTGGCTGGGCGGTCCCTGCCTATGCCACCAAGCAATTATTCATTATTACAGCTGCTCCTCTGTTGATTGACTGCCCCGGCTTTTTGGTATGCTGGTTATAATATTCAGTATTCAGTTTATGTTGGACTGGCTGACTGTCTTTTTGTTTTCCAGCAGCATACACGTTCAATGCCCTATATCAAGGCCTTTTTTATTTCGATGCATAGTTTGCTGACTCCAATGTAGTTACATCACATTTTTGATACTGACGAAATGTTTCGTTTAACAATCTCGCCTTTGTGCTGCGTAACTACCTGAAAGTAGACACCCACCGCGAACCAGAGACTGGGATTCCATTTCACTTAAATCAACTCAAGAAATTAAATTAATTGAAAAATGATCGTAGACCATTCCAGAAAATGATCAATTAATTTAAATGAATTTCCGGGCTTGCCTGATTTGAAATGGAACCGTCCCCAATTCTGCTAGCCTCTGTTTGGCTGTTTGGCTGTTCCCTTTCGTCCTTTCTCCTGTCCACGGGACGACAATCCCATTCTGTCACAGGAAGACTTCCTATCTGGAGTTCAACCCCTGACCTCTGAAGCACATGGTCATGGGCGCTGGCCTTGATGACTTCGCCTCCAGCTAACACAATCCCAAAGGGGCTGGTTTTAGCACTGTGGACCACGGGATAAAACAGATAACACCAAGTAGAAGGGAATAACAAGCGGTTTAAAACAACATCACTGGTATATACACTCATCGAGCACATTATTAGGTGTTTATTAGACTTATTTTCTGCTCTTGTAGCCTATCCACTTTGAAGTTTGATGCGTTGTGTGTTCAGAGATGCTCTTCTGCGTACCATTGTCGTGGTCATGTGTGGTTATTTGTGTTACTGTCACCTTCCTGTCAGCTTTGTCTGGCCATTCTCCTCTGACGTCTCTCATTAACAAGGCGTTTCTGTCTGCAGAACTACTGCTCACTGGATTATTATTATTTATTTGCACCATTCTTTGCAAACTCTAGAGACTAGTGTGCAAGGAAACCCCGGGAGAGCAGCAGTTTCTGAGATACTGACCCTTATCTAAATGGTTGTACGCATGGCACTGCTGCCACACAATTGGCTGATTAGATAATCGCATGAATAAGTAGGTGTAATAAAGTAAAAATATTCCTAATAAAGTGCTCGGTGAGTGTAGATCTCAAATGAAGATGGTTTGTACTGCGACAAAATATTTTCTGTTGTTGTTGCAGAGAATTATTCTCTTATTTTCCATTTCATTGTGCAAGTTCAAATGGAGAGCTCGGGAGTTAAACCCAAAGGCAACCAGGGCTGGTCATTAGCAGATTAAAACACACAGGAACTGCCACTCCGAAACCCCCCAAAACAACTTGGAATTGGCTGGTTGACCCTGCGTCTAAAAGACTGAGATGCTACAGCCAAAGCCCATAGACTTTTTATTGGCCTATAGACTGGCTTGGACACAGAAAGGCAAGCCAACCTAAATATCATAAGTTCCATTGATTTTCATGCTACACATTGTGACACAGAAACATGTATTAATCAACCAACGTGTGTGTTTCTTACCAAACAGGTGCATAATTATCCACCCTAAAAATAGAAAGTAATATCTCTCAGAAGCAGAAAGAAAATCTCTTAGGGAAGACCGAGACAGACATGGGCCAAATACATAATTGTTTTGTATTCAAATACTTTTCTACGATTTACTGAGCTTGCCTGGTGTTTTGAAACCTATGAAATAGTCAAAAAGAAAGTGCAAGCCACCTCTACACCTGTTTACCTCTCTCATTACATTACATGTCATTCGGCAGACGCTTGTATCCAAAGCGACTTATAGTTCATTTCGACTAAGTAGGAGACAATCCTCCCCTGGAGCAATGCAGGGTTAAGGGCCCATGCTCAAGGACCCAACGGGATCGAACCTACAACCTTGCGGGGTCCACCGTCACAGAACTAGCTCAAGCGCTAATCTGATGCACATGCTTAATGAAACCGGGCGGATGAGAGAGAGGCTGATTAATTATTGAGGCTAGTAGCCGCCGGACCTGGACAGAAACCTGCCCCAGCATCATCAGCGCGGAGTCTGGAAGTGTAAAACCCGGATGAACTAAAGAGTCGGGCCGGCCGCTGGGGCGTGGGACAGCCAGCCCGCTTCCCTGGCAGCGTTTAGCATCTCAGCCTTTTCTCTTCACAGAGGCTGTAGCGCTTATTAATACAGCTGGGGTGCAAAAAAAAAAAAAAAAAAAAGGAGGGGAAGCCATTTAAAAAAAAAACCTGGATGCTTCCTGGTTGGGCAAAAATGAAGCGTTCTTTAATAACTTTGATTTTGTTATTACCACAAACTGAAGATGTACGGCATCCTTAGGGCTTTGGGCGTACCAGTGTAACGCCGGTCTGATGGTCCACCAGGCTGGGGGGGTATAAACTTCCCCCTTCATTCATAATCATCGTTCCTGATTAATAATATAAAGGAGGCGTTGCTGGGGGTCTTTCACTGCCGAGGGCACCAAAGACGCATAATCACACGCACACACATGCACACACACACACACACACACACAGCACACATGCACACACACACGCACACACTGCACACATACACACACACACACGCACATGCACACACACACATGCACATATACACACACACGCGCACACATGCACATATACACACACACAGACACACATATATGCAAGCATGCACACACACACATGCGGCACGCACACACACACATACACAGAGAGTCCCATTCAGCCCCCTCACCCCATACCCAGGGGCTTTTTTCTCTCGCGGTTCATTCACGACAGTCAGTCTCTCTATCAACCGTTTCCATTCATCTCCTTCATATCAGGAGAAGCCTTGGAATCTGGGCCAAGATTTCCGTCACCTGACGCCGTTCACAATTTCCGCAAGTAACCAAACGCCCCCGTCCCCCCCTCCCCCCTCGTTCCCCCCCCTCCCCCCCCCCGCTGCCCGTCCTCTCACCTGGCAGAGAGGGGGCCCCTTCCCGAGGGGTGCGGCAACCTCGATTTGGGCGCCCGGGCTTGCCAAACGGCCCGGGACAGAGACCCTTGGGTCTGTGATCTCCCGCCACTTGCAGCAGCAGCAGCAGCAGCGGGGCGGTGGGACAATGACACGGATGACCTGCGGTGACCTCTGCTGGGGTCCTGGGCTGTAGAGGCTATTGAGGAGATAATGGGAAAGGTCTGTCGGCCAATAATGCTGCCTGGCCGGGTGGGGTGTGGGGGGTGAAGGGGGGGGGGGGGGGTGGAAAGGAGCTGCAGCGCTGACGGGGAGCGGTGGTGAGAGGCGTCGGGGTTCGGGAGGGGCGGGGGGAAGTGAATATTGAGTGATGGTTGGGAGTGGGGGCGGGGGCTGGGGCGGGGGTGTTGGGTTGGGTTGGGCTGGGGTCGGGGGAGTGTGGCCATGGGATAGACAAGAATGAATGAGGAGTGGGTAGACCATGGGTAGTCAAGCAGGAATATCAGGGGAATATCAGACACAATGTTGTCTTCTTGAGCCTCAGGGTAACCCCCCCCCCCCCAGTCCTCCAGCCAGCTCCAACCAAGCAGCATGGAGCAGCTATCCAAGTGCCTGCAGGCTCAAAACCACAAACTTCCACTCACCGCAGATCACCTTTTTAGCATTTATTCAAATGGGTATCTGGGGACAAATGAAGGACAAATATGCGCTACGCGTTGCTGCTCAACCGTGTAACATACGAACTCAAAATAAGGAATATCCAACATCGTGCTTGCAATAACGCAATCTAGTTTCAGTTCGCCTGATTTCAAATGTTGATAGATTAATAAGAAATTAGCTATTACGTCTGCATTATACAACATTTATAGTCATAAAGGAATATGATATAAAGGAATTCATAATGAAACGCAGTCAGACTTTCAAAAGTAAATAGTAGGCTACATCTCTTTTTTTACTCGCAACTGAGCGCGCACCTTTACATCTCCAGCCTTGCAATGAATGCTGCCGTAGATGCAAACTGCGCATGCCCGCTGGCACAACCCATCTGCTTGGACCAGCCGCAGGTGCTGATGCTGTGAAATGAAAACGGAGCATCAACCCTATCTAGTAGATATCGAAAATTCCAGCTCTAACATGTTACGCACGTCTGCAACAAATACGTTTTAAAAAAAAAAAATACACATACGTTTCATGAGCATCACTAATTTACTGGCAATATACGTATATAGTCCATGTAGAGGGCAGAAGATTCTTGAAGAGGGGGAGGGGTTCGGTGGAAAAGAGGAGGAGGAGGGGGGGATCCAGTCTAAACTAGTTCTGTGCAATGCAATTGCAAGAGAATATCTTATCACTATCAAATTGCTTGTAATAGCGCAGCTCGGTGAAAATAATGAAGGAAGCCTGGCGCAGAGCAGTCGCGGGTCTTAACTGAGTTTATAAAATGTCATATTATGGGCAAAAATGTCTCAGCAACCTCAAAGCAATAACGCATTGTCAATTGAGCCACTTGCACTACCGTGCTCAAGAAATATAGCTCAAATCTTGATAGCCACCCCCGCGGATACGCGGAAGATAATTGGAATGTCTTTCCGACGTCTAGGTATCGTCTTAGCCCGGCAATGTGCCCGCGATAATCACCAGAAACACGTGCTCACCCGTATAGCCCGAACAGAACCAACGGAAGTTCTCAAGCGAAGGCGACTGAAATGAGTAACGGGCGCGCGTGCTTTGGCGTGTCAAGGCAAAGGGCGGTTAAGGTTAATAAAAAAGCCTTTCAGGATTCACTGCAGTGCACCAGGCGCGTAGGTAGAGCACGGAGGGGGGGTGACACCACATGGGAAATGCATGATTTGACATTATCAAATATTAGCGCCATACGCCTAAGTATTCCAACACTGTCACATCCTTGTCCTTATTTTAAGCACCCGTCAATTGCATGCCATACAGCGCGCGTTCAATTCGATCAAGACACCTAGGCTACACGTCAACTTGGATTTAAATACCAGGCTATTAGATCAGACTCAATTCCTACTGTCTTCGACTTGTCTATGATACTCCTTGGGCAATTAGGGTAGTCTGTCCATGATCGGGGACACGGCTGTGCCCAAAATACCGTAGGAGCAGACACGACTGCGCAGTTTAACATGAACACTGAAATATTAAGAATTTCGTCGGCGGACTAAAATGAATTCGTCTTTTTTTTTTTAATTTTTTTTTTTAGAAGACAGCCGACAGGGTGTTTCTCTCTCTTTGCCCTCCTCTTCATATTGCCATCACGTGGTGGACTGCTACAGCCAATCTGTAAAATGTGTAGACCACCCTCGCCCCAGAATCTGAATGCGGCTGCAATAGCGCATTATAAATACGGCTTAAAATGCAGCCCTTTCTCCCGGTCGTGAGAACAGCTCAGGGTTACAGTGGTGCATTCGCATTTTTCTTTTAATAACTGAGAGCATCATTCATTTTTTTTTTTTCTTTCAAGCTTTAAGTATTTCTTAGGCCAGTTGCATGCATTGTTCGTCTCCAAAAATGGTTTGCGAGACTAAAATTGTTGCGGATGAACATGATACCATACCTGGGACCAAAAAAGATTCGATTATTGTTTCTTCTTCTCAAATGTGGACTTCCTCTCCGTCATCCCCCGGCACTATAGAGGGAAAAGATGCGAGAAAAGAAACAGTTTTCATCCGCGAATTTGAACGCTCGGACCGTGCGGAGGTCCGGCGAATCTTTTACGAAGGGATAATGGAACGGATACCCAATACGGCTTTTCGGGGGCTAAAACATCAAACTCACACGCAACTCGTTTATGCTTTTCTGACACGTAAGTGGCACGTTTTTAATTTGCGGACGCAATGTGTATTCATTTATTTTAATACGCTTTCGTCACTGTTACACAGCATTACTGTTTTACATGTAAGGCGTCAATGTTATTTTAATTGAATTATTTTTAAATGGCGTTCAGTGTATCCCACATGTCGTATGCTGAGGTAATATTCATAAAGCTTTAATTAGGAATGTTTTTTTGAGGAAGTAATAGCATTCTGGCGTTCAGAAATAACAATCCACGAGGTAGTTCTTATTCGAGTTTTAGGCTACTGAATTGCATATTTAGCTATGTGTACATGTATAATTCGTTGCTCTTTCTTCCTTGTGTACTGGCATGCCGATCACGTTAAGATTTAACCTCTTACACAAAGGCATGTTTAAGTGCATGCTGCTTGCATGTTATCAGGTGGAAAGAGCGCCCAGGCCCGTGTCTGTGCTCAGTGTGCGGGTACTATGCCGGGTGGACGCATGAATGAATGAATGTTAGGATTGGTCCACGGTGTGCGCGCGCACCAGTAGCTAAGTTCACAGTACAGGTCTATGCACGTTTTTTGTTTGTTTTTTTTTTGTCGTTTTTTTTTTTGTGCTGCAAGAGAGAAAATGCACTGACCGCGCGCATGCCGACCGTGTTTACTATCCTTGTTAAGGATCAGCATGGTTGCTATTTTATCCCAAGTTTAATGCTGTGTCGTAAAGTCGGCTGCATTTAGCTGTGGCTGTATTCTTTTCTTCTTTTTTTTCCTGGTTGTGGCTATAGGTTTTAGTGTCTTGCGTTTTTAATGTGCACCTAAACGCAGCGCACCCACCCATGTTGATGGAAACAACTAGGCTATAAATTACAACCTTCTTCGTTTACAATTTAATTCCACCCCATCATTTAAAAATAACAATGTATATGATACGCATTCTGTGTGTATGTAATTTGGTAAGTGATCGGACAATTGGAGCGCGTGAACACCTGCTGCACCACAGTGTGATACATCCGGTTTTTTTTCCGTTACAGATAAACATCCGCTTGTCCTAGACATTGTATGTACATGTGTATTTAAACGCGCAACTCAGTTGACAGGAAACATGGCACATGGTGGTGGAGTAAAAGCACTTTGCTTGGGACCGGCATCAGAAACCCATAAAAAATGCAACGTTGCGCAGCTTTCCTGTGATGTAGTGGTCCCTACGGGCGCCCCCATGTGGCAATGTTTGTGAATAACAACCACAGAAACACACGACGCAAGTTCTGCTGTGCGCGCTAAATGAATTATGCATAAATAGATTTTTGTCTATACGGAATTACAGCTCAGGCAACACAGTAAGTAGAACTGTAGAAATACAATTGTTTTTTTTTTAAATCCTTTTTTTGGTCTATTGTAACGACTATGCTATTTATGTTTTTATAGGCTCAGTGGTTATTCATTTTGGAATGTGTTTTTGTATGTGCTCACTGGGATAATTCCGCCGAAATCAACATTTGATTCTCTTTTCTGACAGGTATCGTTTATTTTTCTCCCTTATCTCCATAGTAATGTGCTTTGTTGTGACCAAATCCTTCGTGCTGACCTGCTGCGCGCCATTCTTTCTAATGGGCGCGCGTTACTACTTCAGTAGGAAAGTTATCCTCAGCTATCTCGATTACGCACTGCAAACGGACATGGCTGACATTGAAGAGTATTACATGAAACCAGCAGGTAAGGAGGTGCACATGTCAAAAAGCATGCTGCGATGTTAAATGTGAAAAAAAATCTAAATTACTGTGTTGATCTTTTCTATGTTCTGATACATTAATAAGTGGCTATGTTCATCGAAAGGAGTGTTGCTATAAAATGGCTAAATTGCTAACAAAGAATGTTTAAACATTAACGTTTATGAACAGGTTATGAAGATAGCCTGTGAACATACTGTAAATGTGTCGCAATAACTCAATACCACAATAAAATGTCCACCTCAACTCTTAGCAGAAGAACACGTGAGTCCACATGTAATGCACTTTATGAGAGTTGATTTAACATTGAAAATTTTACTGTGTAGACATTGACACATAGGCACTGCACACACAAACAGGGGTAGGCGTCATCGGTGTTACCGTGAAGCAGTTGATGCGATAAAGTACCGATTCATAGTCGACGTAAAACTTTTACAGGCAGTGTTTTTACGGTAAGAGAGCTGTCCGACGCAAAGTAAACAAATGCATTCGTGGTGTGATGTACCCTGCGCATTAAATATGCACCACAGCTCGGTCCGCTCCTAATTGCTGAGGGCAGGTGGGCTATTGATCGCAGGAAGGAAATCGCCGTTGTGCACTCTTCGGGGCAGTGCATGTCAGCAGAGTTCAGAGTTGATTTCCTGAGGGTTTCTGACGCTCAGAGCCCATTGCTCAACTGTGTGTGTGTGTGTGTGTGTGTGTGTGTGCACAGACACGTGTTTTTGCACACCACTGTGTGTGTGTGTGTGTGTGTGTGTGTGTGTGTGTATGGATGTGTGTGTGTTTGTGTGTGTGGATGTGTGTGTGTGTGTGTGTATGACTGCATGAGTGTGTGTGTGGATGTGTGTGTGTATGGATGTGTGTGTGTGTGTGTGTGGATGTGTGTGTGTGTGTGTATGGATGTGTGTGTGTGCGTGTGTGTGTGTGTGTGTGTATGCATGTGGATGTGTGTGTGTGTGTGTGTGTGTATGGATGTGTGTGTGTGTGTGCGTGTGTGTGTATGCATGTGGATGTGTGTGTGTGCGCGTGTGAGCATGTGTGTTTCGCAGATCTAGTGTTTCACAGCCCCAGGGCTACAGAAGATTCTTCTCCCAGTTAGCGGTCCAGTCACCAGGTGCTAACACCATTAGTGGGAGCAGGCAGGTAGCTTAGTGTCTAAATGGCCTGTCAGCCTGGCTGATGCTATCTGGGGGGGGGGAGGAGGGGGGTCTGAGGGCAGTGTATGACAGATCAATGCCATTACCTTCTTTGTGTGCACACAGTGCCAGGCACAGAGGCCTGCAGTCCTCTCTAAACGCCCCGGGGGCAGAGCGGCTGTTCCAGTGATCGGCAGGCAGGAGAATCGCAGGGCAGAATGGGAGACGTGGTCAAGGGTGTAGAGCACCAGTCTTTCCAATAGACAGACAGACACACACACACACACGCACACACGCACACACGCATCACGTTCAGTTATTCCTCCACTTTAAATTTAGAACTAAAATGACACATTTCTGTGTACAACCGCACCGGGTGTTACCAATGTGAAATAATCTGCTATGAGGCAGATTTTTTGAAAGGCGGAATCTTCTCTAGTTTTTTGGTGCCCATAGTTACCGTTTAACTGGGGGGGGGGGGGCTCCCAAATCAGCCTGAGAGAATCAGCTGCTGAGAGCCGGCCTGGGAGCGGTGGCCTCCGTCTCAGACAGCGGGCGCTTATTTTAGCGCCGCTGTCAGGAGGAAGAAGGCTGCAGCTGCAGACATGGGTCGGGTAGCCGGGCTGTACGGGGCTGCTCGGGGCTGCACGGGGCTGTACGGGGCTGCTCCGGGCTGCACGGGGCTGTACGGGGCTGCTTGGGGCTGCACGGGGCTGTACGGGGCTGCTTGGGGCTGCACGGGGCTGTACGGAGCTGTACGGGGCTGCTCTGGGCTGTACAGGGCTGCTCTGGGCTGTACAGGGCTGCTCGGGGCTGCTCGGAGCAGTCGCAGCGCTTGGTTTACGACCCTGGGGGGGGGGCTCAGGACTGAACAGCTCATTACCCATCCTCACCCAGGGGGATATCCTCATTGGCCGCAGCACTTCCTGATCAGCAGATTGCGTATGGATT
This sequence comes from Conger conger, assembly GCF_963514075.1. NCBI lineage: Eukaryota > Metazoa > Chordata > Actinopteri > Anguilliformes > Congridae > Conger > Conger conger. Next base: position 58,979,035 of record NC_083767.1, on the reverse strand, counting down.
TCTTCCCCTCGTCGTTTTTCTGAGTGTGTCCCCCTGTAAGGCTGGGCTACTTTGTCACACCCGGAAGCCAGTCAGTAAGTAATGGGCGAATGGACCATAATGGGTGGATTTGGCATCATGCGCTGTCAATCACCTGATGTGGAGGAACCAATTTAAAATATTTTCAGCCCTGTTGAAGTGACAGCCCGCGGCAGCTCCGCCCACTTTCGGGGGTTGTGAAGACTCTCTCTTCCCTCGGTAGCAGCCAGTCCATTTTCTGCTCCGTGAGGCAGCAGTCTGTGGACTTTTACACCGCGGAAGTCCCTCGATTTAGCGCGGCGAAATTGCCACTTCACGTCTGCCGTGATTTGCTCTAACCGTAAAAGTGTTTCGCAAGGGCGATCCTTCAGCGAGCTACATTCCCGATGCGTTTCACGGCGGCCCGTTAACGTTACGGCGTCAATCTGAAGATGGAGAACGGAGGTGAATGGATCCGATGGGGAGTGATCGGCTCCGGCCAGCCTGTGAGGCAGCCTGTGGGCATTCTCCGCCCTCAGGGCGGGTTTAAAGAGAGGGCCGTGTGTGAGTGTGTCGTTTGAACAGGGAGGTCATTTTGGCTCCGCAGCAGTACAGAGGCTGGGCCCTTTGGGGTGGGGTAAGGATGGCAGGATTACGGACCTGGCCCTTTTTTCTGGGAGGGGCTGTTAATCATGGGGCGTCCCAGGGGTGGCGGGGGTGGGGAAGAGGCTAATGACAAATAAGCCCAATCTCGAAAGTTACCCATATCACCCCCTCCTCCCCCACCATTATGGCTTCCAGTGTCATGCTCTCAGTGTCCCTGGAAAAGAGGGTGCCATATGCAGCTCTGATAAAACATTAGAGCTGTTCCAGCTAATTATACTGCCAAAACAACCACTATCCGCTTTTCCAAATGTTCCTAATGCCAAGTAAGTCAGCAGACTTAATTTATTCAGCTGATAGATGCAACCTGCTATAGTTTCCAAACCAAGTACCACTATATACGCATCCTTATTTAACACGGGACCAAATAAATAAATAGATTCGTGCAAAAAGCAAGCCTCTTTGTTTTATTGACACGCTGACTGTTTATTTTCTGGCTTTAGTAAATGAGAAAGGGAAACGGGCTTGGGGAGAGATGCAGGCATTACCGCCGCGTTGGTGCCGTAGTGCGTCCGCCACGGAGCGGGGGCGCGGGGGAGGCGCGGGGGAGGGGGAGGAGGCGCGTGATAAATACTCCACTTCCTGCTCAGGTACTGGACAGCGGGAACGAGAAGAAAAATGGGGGTGGGGTGGTGAGTGTGTGTGTGTGTGTGAGAGAGTGTGTGTGTGTGTGTGTGTGTGTGAGAGTGTGGGGGAGGAGGCTCCTAGAGGATTTACCCCATTTGTCAGGGTGTGGTGACGGGGAATGTGTGTGTATGTGCGTGTGTGTGTGTGTGTGTGTGTATGTGTCTGTATGTGAGTGTGTGTGTGTGTGCTGTGTGTATGTGAGTGTGGGGGTGGGGGGGGGTGTTGCTGGTGTGTGTGTGTGTGTGTGTGTGTGTGTGTGTGTGTATGTGAGTGTGTGTGTGTGTGTGTATGTGTCTGTATGTGTGTGTGTGTATGTGTCTGTATGTGAGTGTGTGTGTGTGTGTGTGTGTGTGTATGTGTCTGTATGTGAGTGTGTGTGCTGTGTGTATGTGAGTATGTGGGGGTGGGGGGGGGGTTGCTGGTGAGTGTGTGTGTGTGTGTGTGTGTGTGTGTGTGTGTGTAGGGGTGTGGGGGGGGGGTTGCTGGTGTGTGGGATGTAAGGAGGAGATCCATACTCCCAGCATGCTCTCTGATCCCGAGGGACCCACCGAGGATAAAGCGCCGGGGGAAAGGAGAGGCCCTGCTGAGGCCCTGCATCACATCACACATCACGTTATTAAACACCACATTACACATCACGTTATTAAACATCACATCACACATCCCGTTATTAAACACCACTGTAATGCAGCAGAGCAGCTGTCACAGATACAGATACTCATCCTTTACCAGTAAAATTAGCTCGACTCGCATCCCCGTTTCTCACCATCAAGTAAGGTTGTTTTTTTTTGTTTTTTTTCCAAGTTTTGTAATAGGCTTTCTCATTGATAGCTCACGCAAGCCTTGAAATCAAACATAAAATTACATTTTCACGGGAGGCAATTATGTGTCACCGATGGATAATTTGATCTCATTCTGTCTGGTGGCGCACGCCAGGAAGCAACGCGTCATCAGCGGGTCGGCCCCTCTGACAGGGCAAAATCACAGTGTGTGCAAAATCACAGGCGCTCAAACGCCATCCCAGGGAAACCTTGGCCCGGGAACAAAAGGAAGAGTGAACACGTAATTATAGATTCTGAAGTATGCCACGACTGTTGAGAAGCAGATGCACACTCTTACCTCCACCTGTAGCCTGTAAGATATTAATTTGTGCATGCAAAGCTACAAACACCATTTTCCTTCACTTCCTTTGGCTGACTAGAGATTGAGGGACATTATCTACTGCTTTGGTAGCAACTCTACCCTGTTAAAAAAACAGGTCAAGTTAGGATTTGAAACCGCTGGTAGCTGGTTGACCAGTTCAGACCAGCTCCAAACTCAACATGGTTTGACCAGCTCAAGTTATGTTTTGAAACCGCTGGTTGCTGATTGACCAGTTCAGACCAGCTCAAGCTATTTTTTTAAACGGCTGGTAGCTGTTTGACCAGTTCAGACCAGCTCCAAACTCAACATGCTTTGACCAGCTCAAGCTATGTTTTGGACCAGCTGGTAGCTGGTAATTTCAAGCTGGACATTTCACACCAGGATAGGAATCCGTGAGACCCTCCCCATTACAGTCCAGTCTGGAGCACAAATCACATCACCCCCAGTCTAGAGCACACACTAGACAAACAGTCGGCAGGCCGTCGACGACGGCTGTGCAGTTTGTGCTCTCGTTAGCAGCGGGACGCTAAAGGCCTGCGTTCAGGAAGAAGGAAGAGGCCCGCGAAACCGAACGCGAACCCCGCCGTTTGAAAAACGAGCGCGCCCCTTTTTAATTCCTCGGGTTCATCCGAATCCCGCGCGGCGGTGGCGGTTTTTTAAAGAGGAGGGCGTTCGCGTGTTTGAGTGAAGAAAAGTGCGACGGAGAATTCACAATGGGCTCGCGTTTCATCCGACAGACGACTTAGCATTGCTTCCCAGGGCGGGATTCACATGATGGCTGCTTCTCTGATGAGTCATTACACTGATCCACGTCAACTTACCCATCGCGGGCAGGACGAGTAGCGGCTAAAGATTGGTTGGCCGCATTCCATCGTTCATATTTTAAATATCCCTGCATGGGGGTGTGCTGAGGAGGATCAACTGTAAGTATTCTCCGCGTAGCCTCCAGAGTGAAGGTGATAGCAGCACTTCAGGCTTGTTTTCCGGGTTGTGTTAATGAAGATACGGTCAGCTTCACATCAGTCTTTTGCCTTTTGCTGTAGATTTTTTTTTTCTTTCTTCTTCTTCTTGTTTTTATGTGTTAGCGCTCCTGCCCCCTCTGGCCAAAGACGGTATGAGCAGCTCCCCCTTCTGCTCCCTGGGAGGACTGAACAGAGATGCGTGTCCTCGGATCTCATCGTCTTAACCTAGCTGGTCTCGTTCCTCGAATCTGACTCTTAACCAGCAGATCCCGTCTTCTCCGAGCTCCTGCCCCGCAGGGGGAGAAGGATGGAGTTCGGTTTTCCCTCGCCAGTCACGGGGAAGAGACACGCGACTCCAGACTTGATCCCCGATCCCAGGGCCGCACCCCTCCCAGGACAGTGCTCCCCCTCGGAAACGCGGCTAGCCTCGCTTTACCTGTCTCACCCAGGTGAGAGGACGGGAGGGCCATTCCGTTCCGCTCTTTCTCCCGAGCGCCGCCCCGCTGAAGGCCAGACACTGACTCCTCTTTGTTCAGCTTTTCTTTCTTTTCTTCTTTGTTGTTTCCTGCCCAGGGACTGCAGATGTAGATGAGATTTTTTTTGTTTGTTGCTATAATCTGGCACGATCATATATTGTGCATTGTCCCTGGCAAATTAACAGTGTCAGCCTGCAACATTATTTTTTTTGAACTGCTTTTGAGCTCCTAATTTGTTGAGGGACATGAAGAGCAAGAGCACAGATGTAGGCCTGGCCACACAGCAGGACAGCAGCGCTGCGTTAAGGCTGATCACTAAGGCCCCGCTAAGCTCACCTGTTCAACGGACTCATTAGAGAAAGGACAAGCAGGTCGGGCATCGTACGAGGTTCAGAGACGGAATGCGGATCAAACACTGTTTATCTGGAAAAGCAAAAACAGCAAAGGTCACTTAAAAGTAGCCAGTACCTGCTCTTTAATTAAGTTCACAATTGGCTCTTGTCTGTGACTTAGGGGGGAAAAAAGGCTTTCATTTTTACTTTCTCATATTTTGCAAATTTGTCGAATTTGAAGACTGCTGTAAATATGTAAGTGCTTGGTTGTAGATCTGTAAATGTTCAGACTTTAAATGTAGTAAGGCTACCCTATGAAGCCCTTCTAACTTGAAAAATCCCTTAAATGGAGGTTCACAATAAGAACTAAAAGAATATGTTATAAACATGTATTAGTTCAGCATTTAGATAAACAAAAATGATGTTTTATTCAGCATGGAGAATTTCATGCGTATACATCTTGGGAAATAAAACATGAAAGCATATCTTTAGTGCTGTATAATGAAGTTTGAGATTGTAATGTCAGCAATGTGGAGTTGTGGTTAGGGACCTTTTTAGACGACCGGTTCGATTACATTTAGGTCAAATAATTACCACATGCGTGCAGATTAAGGCCCCTGGTGGAGCCAGGGTTCTGCTGTGACGAATGAGACTCATAATATTAGCATCTTTTGTTCCTTCTTGCTCTTTGTGCAAACAGAGATTACCTTCAAAAGCGTAACCATTTTGACATATAGTCAACCTTTGAATGTCTACAGTGGCCAACTTTACGAGCTCTCTTAATACTACTGAGTTTCATCAGTGTGTTTCCAGGAGAAGTAACACCGTTAGAGTTGACACAAAGCCCATATAGAAACGTAGTGGAAATATGTTTGGCATGAAGGCAACATTTGCCGTAGGTTGCTTTGTCCTGTTATTCATTCTAAAGAAACCCAACAGCACATGGGGAAACGGAATGATTTCTCATTGTAGAAACTTGATTTGCTGAAATATTATAATCGATGAACATGGCTCACTGTCAATGTGTCTGCTGTATGTGTTGTGTGTGTCCGTGTTTTACGTGTAACGCAAATCCTTTTCAAACCTGACTGTCAGTTATACTCCGACATTTGCTGTAATTGTAATCACTTCAGTCAGCTGTTGCCTCATTTTCTTGATTCCACCGTCGTGACAACACATTTCAATCAGCTATATCCAAAATAACACACAAAAACAATCTGTGAGGAAATGAATGGTGGTAAAAGGCACAAGAACTTCCACAGCTCAGGTTTGAAAGGTGATTGATGAAAGTTTTGCAAACATCACTTAATTCCTGTGTATAGAAATACATATTTATTATTAAGTAAGGCTATTTTTCAGTAAAGTTACTTTGACTTTGTCAGGGCAGAAGACACATGAACTTAAGGTGGGCAGCAATAGGACAATGAACTGTGTCCAGCTCATGGGTGGGAAACGTGAATAAGATTTTGAGATTTGGGATGTCTAGCTTTGAAGGCAATTTTGATTGTCCATAGCTTTTGCTGAGGGGGTTTGTTATGAAGGGATTGAGGGGGGTTTCTGCTGAATTTTCAGTCATGGGTATGTGAAACCCCTTCGGGGCCACAAGAAATTCCTGCGGACCTGAGGGCTGCCTCAACTCTTCCCAATCGCCTGGGAGCTGGACATAGAATAGTCACCTGCTGGGCCACCATGAACTTATTATGATGGTCTCCTGAGTGCACGAGGAGACTCAAAATGTGACAAACCCCACCCCTCTGGGGAAACAGGTGACATGGAAAGATAAAGCTAAGGCCACACACGAAAGAGCGGATAGAAAAACGTACAGAAAGCTCAGCAGTAGAAGGTCTCCCTTAAATGGCACCTTCCGGGAGCATTCCGACAGTGCGTGCAACATTCCATCCCTCCCCCCCCCCCGCTTCAGTTACGGGTTAATATGTGTACGTGTGTGCCGCGGGAGTGTTATTTCGGGGGGTTCCCCCTTGCTGAGCGTGTCTCCCCGCTCCTCCTCTCCCCCCCCCCCCCCCGTGCAGGCTCCTGTTTCTGGGTGGCGGTGCTGGACGGCCGGGTGGTGGGCATCGTGGCGGCGCAGGGCACGGAGGACGACAACGCGGTGGAGCTGCGGCGGATGTCGGTGGACTCGCGCTTCCGGGGCAAGGGCATCGCCAAGGCGCTGGGCCGCAAGGTGCTGGAGTTCGCCGTGCTCAACAACTACTCGGCCGTGGTCCTGGGCACCACCGCCGTCAAGATGGCCGCCCACAAGCTGTACGAGTCGCTGGGCTTCCGGCGGGTGGGCGGGAGCGAGGACTACCGGCTGCCTGGCATGAGCCACTCGCCGCTGGAGAGAATGTTCTTCCAGATCCGCCACCACCGCTACCGCCTTCAGCTGCGTGAGGAGTAGAGCCCCCCAATCCACCCTGCCCCCCACAGCCCCCCAATCCACCCTGCCCCCCAGAGCCCCCCAATCCACCCTGCCCCCCAAATCCACCCTGCCCCCGAAATCCACCCTGCCCCCAAGAATCCCCAAATCCACCCTGCCCCCCAGAACCCCCAAATCCACCCTCTCCCCCAGAACCCCAAATCCACCCTGTCCCCCAGAACCCCCAAATCCACCCTCTCCCCCAGAACCCCCAAATCCACCCTGCCCCCCCAGAACCCCCAAATCCACCCTGCCCCCCAAGAACCCCCAATCCGCCCTCTCCTCCACCTGCTTATTTATTTTTAACTGTTCTTATTCTTATTATTACTACTACTACTATTATTATTATTATTATTATTATTATTATTATTATTATTATTATTATTATTATTACAGTTCATCTTAACCACTAATTCCTCTCTGTTATTTATTTTTTTCCATTATTTTTTATAGGACCTTTTTTTAGTGGATTTTTTCAGATTTGTTTTGTATTCTTTATCTTTTTATCACGCATTTACGCTTTTATCTCTCTCCCCGTTATCAAAAGAACAAAAAAAAAAAACTGAAAAAACTAAACATTTTTTCCTCATCTTCCTTCATGTGATACCATCCTTACCCCACCCACCCCTACCTCTCCACCCAAACAATGTCACCAACCAAATATCCCCCCCCCCCCCCATGTTCATATTACGCCATGGTATTGTACACTTTCTTTTTGTCAGAACCCTACTGTCCACCCTCCTCTGCTCCAAGCAGCCCCTGTTCTGGTCCTGCCCGTCTTCAGGGTCTGGCGCTGGGGTGCCGGGGAGGGGGAGGGGGTCCTGTTGGAGGGGGCCGGGGCCGACAGGGCGGGTCGAGGGGGCACGAGGCAGGGCTATTCCCGGGAGGACATGGCCAGTGTGACCCTCCCCTCCGTGGTCTCCCACACGCCCGTCTCTTCAGGGCTATTCCCGGGAGGACATGGCCAGTGTGACCCTCCCCTCCGTGGTCTCCCACACGCCCGTCTCTTCAGGGCTATTCCCGGGAGGACATGGCCAGTGTGACCCTCCCCTCCGTGGTCTCCCACACGCCCGTCTCTTCAGGGCCCAGCGGTGGCCCGCTGATGAGATGGCCTTATTCCGCTTTCTGTTTTCTTTGTTCATTTTTTTGGAGCCATCTTACCCCACTATCTACAACTTAAGCACAGCTGCTTTTCGTGTCCTGGGTAAATTTAAAAGAAGGGGGTGGGGAGGGGAGGGAGGGGGGGCGGTATTTTGAACCCTGAGTTCCATCTCTTCTTCTCCCACCTCTTTCTGACACCTTTGGCCCCACCCCAAAACTGCCCCCCCCCCCCCAAAAAAAACTTTTTTTTTCTCTCTCTCTGTCTCTCTCTCTCTGTTTCTCTCTCTGTCATGGGTTTCTGGAGGGAGTGGGCAGGGCTCTTGGGAGTGGGCAGGGTTTGTAGTGGGAGTGGGCAGGGCTCGTGGGAGTGGGCAGGGTTTGTAGTGGGAGTGGGCAGGGTTACTGGTGGGAGTGGGCAGGGTTTGTAGTGGGAGTGGGCAGGGTTACTGGAGGGAGTGGGCAGGGTTTGTAGTGGGAGTGGGCAGGGTTACTGGAGGGAGTGGGCATGGGCTTTTGCATGGAGAGAGTGGGGCAGCTGCCTCACAACAGCACGCAGTTACACTACTTCCCCAAGATGCACATACACAGGCATGTGTGTGTCTGTGCGCGCGAGTGTACAGGCGTGTCTACGTATTCACACGTACGCCTGCATGGCGCATACAGGCGTGTGTACAAGCGTGTCTGCGTGTCCATGTGTGTATGTGCGCAAACAACGCTAAGTACGATGCAAGAAACATTGTAAACTCAAGACTGTAGTTAAAATCTCCCATCAGAGAGAACATCGTGCGATCCTCTCATTCTTATATTACTGTTGTACTTATACTTATTTATTTTATTTGAAATACATTGTTATGTACGCGTGTATGTCATGGTATGCGTATACACACGTATGCAAAAGGAATTTATGAATTGAACATTTTTTAATTAAATTTAAATGAATGGAAGAATTAATTTTAATATTATGATGAGTTGAGATTAGTACTGAGAATTTAATGTCACTTTCATTCTTTTAGAAAAAACACAGAAGTACCTTTATACTGTAGTGTTGTAATGACTCTAAAAATAAACAAATTCTCCCTGCAATTAGGACACTGTACATTATTAGCAATATTTGTGACAAATATTATTGAGCACAAAGTTGTGAAAATTTGGATATAAGCTAAAAGGAAATATATATAGGATATATATCTACACATCTATATCTATATATGTATACTATATGAATACATACATATGATACAACTTACGACGTGAAAATCCCAACTTCTCTCCGAATTTTCCTAACCATAAACCAGCAAAGGGAGAATTAACCGCAATGAGCCGAATTTGTTACATACTTGTAAAAAGTAAGAATAAAATGTAAAAAAAAAAAAAAAAGAAACATAGGTGAAAAAATAAGGGTAAAAAAAAAAGAAAAACATCTCCAATTTTTCTTGTCTTGTCTCTCGCCCTCCCATGAATACGATTGCAGTCCTGAGCCCACCCTCTCTGCATGTGCTGTTCTCTTAATGTTCATTTCAGCTTGTACCCTGTGATGTCATCGTGGCAGCTAGCGTTGCGGGTGTGTGGTAAACCTGATAGGAGCGTGTGGGAAAGGGTTGCAGGACGGACAGACAGAGAGAGAGAGGGAGTGACCAAGAGCACACTGGAGAGGGCCCCGCCCCTCTCATAAGCCCCACCCTCTGCCGTGATGACATCACAGAGGGAATTGTAGAATGCAAAAGCAATGCAATGCAAATCTGGCATGCCTCTGTACCTGGTGTGTCCATACAGCACCTGCCCTGTAAAAGAAGTAAAATAACTACATGAGAAAATAGAAAATAAGCTTATTTTTAGCTTAAAATATAACAATGTGTGTTTATTTGTGCAAAGGAATTACTGTTTTGCATGAATCGTGTCTTTGAAGGAAACTAATAGGAAAAAAAAAGAGATCTTATCACATGGCAAGTCTTAACTTAAACAGTGGAATTGTACTTTACTTTATTTTAACTTGAATTAGTATTTGGTAACTTTGGTTTTCGTAATGCAACCAAGGGGGACGTTCAAACAAAGTGCAAACTGAAAAGTCCTTGAGATCAATATTTTCTTTCAGCCAGTGCATCTTCTTATTGTACTGTAGCGCATAATCCACATTTAATTCGTATTTTTTCCCGGAGGAAACTCAAATGCAAACAGTAACACAGAAAGTGACAGTCTGTCGGGATGATATTTTATGGGTTTTCCTCTTTACATTTTGTTTGAACCCCCCCAGCCACCTGACCAGCCATGTGTGGTGAAAAGTGGAGGGTACAGGTAGAAAGCCAAGTTTGTCCAAAAATGTTAACTGAAGACATCCCAATTAAGCACCCCCACCTCTCCCTATTCAATCAGACCTAACCAGAGTGTGTGGGCATGGTTCAGTACGAGTAGATTCAGAAGACACCCCAGAACATGAAAGTAAACCACCCTTTGCCAAAACCCTGAAGATTGTTCACAGTCTTGACGTGGCCCCACAGTTGCCGTTATTCTGGCGTTGACAGAGAGCATTGTGTTTGAAGCTGTATCCCCAAGTGCTACAGTGCATTTTGAATTCCATGACCCAGGTACATGACCTAAGTGTAGTTATTACTGAAGGTACTTTATATTTCTTTAATTATGGTGTTGGCCGTGGTAAAATGGCTGTCTGAGAGCGCAGTCACAGGAGCATGAATGGATCTCAGAGGGCACCTCCTCTTATTCGCCAGCGAACGCTCCGCCTCCCTGTAGGCGGGTTTAAGTGCTGTCTCACCTCATTTTATTGGTGATGCACATTAGGAGACTGTGAATGTGAATTAGACTGACCTTGTATGTTCTGCTGTTAAACAGGGCAAGACAGTAGTCGCACTTAACTGCATTTGCTCATGTTGGGGGGGAAAAAAAAGATTGTTGCCGTTACATTGACCCCCCCCTCTGAAAAGGCGTGAGTGCAATTCACGAAGACGAGGGAAGTAGTCCAGGCACAGGGGAAGACAATTCATCACTTGTCTGAATCCTAGATATCAGAAAACACTGCTAAAGCATCAAAGGATGATATAGTTGGACTTCAGACAACCATGTAGTCAGAACTTTAGACCCAAAATGCTGATTCTCGAGTTCCTTTCAGCCTACCTTTCATTGAGCAGAGAGTGGAAGTTCTCTGTGCTTTCGTTCATAAGCATGGTGTTGGGGAAGCAATTCATAGCACATCGACCCAGGAAGCACAGGGATGAATGCAAAACGTTCAAGTTTTTTCCCCCCATCTAAATATACACATATCAATTCAGAACACAGACGCAAAATCCAGACGCACAAATGTCCGCTACAAACCAGTATTTCCAATCAAATCTGTACAACGGTGAAGCTACAGGGCTGGCAGACTTGAATGTAAAATGGCAAGTAGTAATGTCAAACAAATCTGTGAGATGTCACACACATTAAAAAAAATAATCGACTTCCCTATGAGCTTTTCATGAAGACTGCCTTCAAGTACAAACAGAGGTCACTTCGCCGTGCCTGTTTCAATAGCCGGCCCCCTCGAAAAATGGACTGGCGTGTAAAAGTGGAATGTTCCTTGGTCCCGGTCAGAGTTTTGCGGGACGATGCGTCTCTGTTTGGGGGGGGGCGGGGGGGGTGGCGAGGGCCAGTGGGCGGTCTAAAACCCAGCCGAAAGTTCCAATGTGTCTTATTCCTGAAGCCGCGCTGTTTGAATGTCAGCCACCCTGAGGGTGCACTATGGTGATCAGGGGAGCCGGATGAAATCATTTCACAGACAATCTCTCTCCTGAGCAGGAGACTATGCAGGATAGACTCTTTATCAGCGTGGAAAGAGCTGGTCTGTACCGTTTGGTTTCGACAGATGCTTCGGCGCACCTGTGCCAATGATTGGTTTGGCCTCTCGTGTGGTTGGTTTCTGTTTGAGAAAGTATGTGGGCGGGTGTGTGTGCGTACGGTGGGGGGGGGGGGGGGGGGCAGTGTGTGTAGTCCGGTTTCATTTTGTAAACAGATGCAAACAGCCACGTCTGTGTGCGGCTGCAGCTCACGGCCGGTGTGTCCGATGAGCGATCGGGCCTAATCGAGTAAGCGAAGGCGTAAGCCGGCACAGAATCCCTAAACGGACCGGCCCCCCAGTCCTGTGCAGCCCCCCCGGGGTGAACTGAGCAGCGGCTCTGATCAGCCAGCGATGCGTTTTCACTGAGGGCGCGCACCCCGTGGCCCACGCGCGGGCTTCTGTCTCTCCCCGTTTGTGTTTAGCGTCGTTTACTTTGACACGAGCGATCGCTGGGTTTCCAGGGAGGCGGTCAGGGCCCCGTCCCGTCTCCGGACAGCGGCCGCAGGGCAGACGCGGCGTGACGGGGCCGTGAAGGGGACGGGGTCAGGGCGGGCGGTTCCGGGGACCGGGGCCCGCTCCACCTCTCCGTCCCAGACGTGGAACGTCTCCCGCGTAATCAGCCTGACGTGATGGGGTGGGGTGGGGTGGGGTCGGGGGGGCAACGCCACGGCTGGTTTTTTTCAGCCGCCGAAATCAGCGGCTCGCAGAAATGAATTTGTAAAAGCGGCGGTGGGCGCTGATTAGGAGCGCTGATTAGGAGCGCTGTCTGGGCCGGGCCGGGCCGGGCCGGCGACAGAATTAGAAGTGATCGGGCCAAGAGCTGCTCTCAGAGGACGGCGGGGACCTGGCCGGCCTTCCTGGACGGGGTCAGTGTGGGGTTCGGGAGTGATCGGAGGGGCAGCTATATTCACTGTGTGCTTTCGAAACCATTGTCTAGTAACTGTTTTCTATCAACAACAACAACAACAACAACAAAATGTACGCAAATCCCAAGAAATGCATCCATTTCCTCCATTCTAAATACAGAAAAAAAACTAAAAACCCAATGCTTTCAAAATGCTGCCGATGTTCTTTTTAACAAAGCGAACCACTACATTTTATTTTTTATTTTGAGTGACTATGTATATACATAAATCCAGTGCTGTTAAAAAAAGTGATGATTTGAAGGCTCAGGTGGCTTTCTGAACGGTACTCACCTGCCTTTGGAAGACGGCTGCCACAGGGAGGCTCCATCCGTAGAGGAGAGGGAGAGCATCTGTGATGGTGGTTCACTAGCCGCCCACCCCCCCACACACACACACCCCCCCCCCCCCACGACAGCTTGGTATCTCCCTTTTTCTTATGGCTGAGGACACTTCTGTCTGCAACTGCAGGTGCCAGGACAGAGGAAGCACTTGTAGCGCATCGATATCATTGCTTTAAAAAAAAAAATGAAAAAAAAAAGATTTTGCTTCTACTGTATGTACCATATGCATATGTACAATACAGCATATATATAATATACATATATGAAGTGTTATATGACATGGTTATTTTTAAAGGTTTACATTGCCAAAGGGGAAGGTTCTGCTTTATTTTTCATTAAAGGTCTTTGAACGTCTGCAAGTGTTTAACACAAACTGTACTTAAGGGTATTATTTCAAAATCTGTCCCAGCCCATGTGCCATCTGATCTAGCAATAAAAATAAACCATGACATACAATCTTTTTACGTGAAATGCTGCAATGTTATATCCCATATACTGTACTGGTTAAGGTTGTGATTGCTTTACTGTTGGCATGGCAAATATCACCAGTAATGAGCAGTGGTCAGAGAGGTGTGACTGTACAATGACTTTTATTACGAGGAAAATTAATGTTTGTTTTTTTTTGTGTTTTTTTTTTTTGTTTGACTTAGAATTGACATTGCACAGATCATGGTGGTGTGCTTCTGCATGGTTGTGTTAGTGAGAAACGCGTGATTCCGTCTGTATCCCAGCAGAAATAAGGGACCTGATGTTTTCTCTAAAAGCTGTCATTTCCAACTGTGTTGCTCCAAGCTCTGATTGGTGAATCTCATGGATGAATTTCACGTTTCATTGGCTGCACACACACACACACACTCTGCTCACAGCACTTTCATCTAAGGTTAACATGCAAAAATTAACAATAGCATTGATAGCTAGTGTGCTGCAAAATATACAGGTCCAAAACAAAGAGGGAGAAAATCTTTTTTATTAACATTTTAATAAATGTAAAGTGTAAAGTGTATTTTACTGTAAATAGTATCTTGGACAGTTTGTGATCCTTTTGTAACAGTACCTAAATACAAAAAAAATATATATCCATATTTTGAAATGTTTACAAAACAAAAACTGAAAAACACTCAAGTGTGTCTGCATATGCGTGTGTGTATATATATTTTACAGTATGCTGTATATACACACACATATTTCTCACACACATGGACGTACGACACAGGCCGTACACACACCTCAGCGTTCACAGCTTTTAGAGATGGCATCTGTCCCTCGCCACCGGTTGGGCTCAAAGCAGTCGCTGTCCGAGCTCTGCTGGCTTCTGCCCAGCAGCCCAGATACCAGACCACAGTGTGCCCGGGAGGGTCAGGAGGCCATCACCACCGCGGTGTTCGTCCCTCGTTGCGCTGGGGCCCCCGGGTTCACACGGCCAGGAGCTCGAGCGAAAGCACGGCGGCTACGATCCCCGCGCGCGGGCAGAGCGGAGGGAGGGAGTCCGGCTGGGCCGAGAGCGGGGAGAGCACACGTCAAGCTGTTAGGGCGTGGCCGGCCTGTCGACGGAACGGCCGTCGTGTATGCAGTGACATCCTGGTTCTTTGGGGTTTATATTTTAAGTTCCTTTAATATTCCTTTCACTGTTATTTTGGTCTTTGGATTTCCTTGGGTTTTTTTTATTTTCGTTTTTTTTTATTTTTAAATATTTTTTTTTTTTAAAGGAAACACTGTAAAGATGTAAAGAAATGATTTCCTGCATTATGAAAGAAATGGATGTACATACTGTTTCAATAAAAAACAAAACACAAGCTTGCACTGTTTTTTAGCTTCTGAATCCTTTTTTTTTTCAGATCACCATAGAAACAGGGACAAGGAGATACACGAAACGACTACGCATCAGACCTACTCTAGATAAAAGCATCCGATAATGCAATAAATAAGAAACGGTAACAGATCGGGAAAAACTAACCTCAGATCTAAAGGCAGTGGACCTGTATGTGTACATTTTTATGGACTAACAGGCTGGCTATTTTAGTGACAAATCTCACAAGAGTCACTTTCTATGCAAATAAAGATTAAGCAGCTCACAAGAGGACAGATGAAACAGATTTCACATACGCACACACAAACGCAGGCACGCACGCACGCACACACAGTCTACACGCAGGGAAGAGATTTGGGAGGCGGGGTATGATGTGGTGCCCTTTATGATCAGCTTTCTGAAAGAAGGGTTTATCTGCGGTCCTGGCAGTCCAGCCCAGATCAGGGTTGTGTGTGCCTTATCGAGCCTCTCCATATGGCTTCACCATTCACAACAAGCTGCGACCACCGGGTTTGCTCGCCCCGTGTGTTGGGTAGGAGAGCTGGAAGGGTGTCGGCAGCGTACAGTAATACTGAAAGCTTACTTTTATTCACGTCCTATAAATGTGTCCCGGGTCATATTTTTTTTAGAGCCAACAGCATTCTGAGAAGCGTGACACAGTAAACGGCAACGCAGTAAATAAAATGGTAATACTTGTAATTTATTTTCTCCGCAAGGACAGCTTAGCCCTCGGCCAGCCCCCCACCCGGTGCGGTCATGAGAAATCCCTCATGTCCATCAGGCCGGCACTGCCGCTGATTCCGCCTTCTGTTTTGGAGTAGGAATCGCAATAAAACGAATCGATGGGGTTAAACCGGAATCTCAGTGAACAACTGACAGGACCTCTTCGGCCCGCGCTGGCCCCTAGTTTGTCTGTGAGCTTCCCCCGGCTTCCAGAACTTTCTACCGCACTGCGCACGGAGCCAGACGGCCATTCCGAGAGTCGCTAAATCACTAATATAGACGAGCGCCCGCATAAAACTCGCCATAAAATTATCTGGTAATGACCCGAGAGCCTAGTTCCTGCGGTTTTTAGCCCCTCAAAGTAACTCAGATTTAGGCCTGAATGTTCAGGGCAGCGTTTCAGCAGCCTGAAATAGGATCATAAGGTGCCGAGGCATCCCAGAATGCACTGCACGCTGCACCTGTAGGTGAGAGACAGCAAAAGTGGGTCAGCAGGTCTGGGTCGGCAGAGCTGAGTGGAGTGAGTGGTGTGTGCCTGAGTGTGTG
Source organism: Conger conger (assembly GCF_963514075.1). Lineage (NCBI taxonomy): Eukaryota > Metazoa > Chordata > Actinopteri > Anguilliformes > Congridae > Conger > Conger conger. The sequence continues at coordinate 58,963,170 of NC_083767.1, read as the reverse complement.
CGTGATTGTGTGCGTGTGTGTGTGTGCGAGTGTGTGCGTGAGTGTGTGTGTGTGCATGTTTGCGTATGTGTGTGAGCACATATTTGTGCTCAGAAAAGCCACTGAGGGAAAATTAGACAAGGCCTACTCACACTGCTGCCAAATGTACTAATAAGGGATTACCCACACATCTCAGGTGAAAGCACACTGACGGCACTCTGAAGCAGACAACACACCGTTCCAGATTTGTGTTAAACATTTAAATACACACAAAGAACAGCAATGTCAGTTGAAAAACAGTAACGCATGCAAAATCGATTAAAAAAACGGTAGAACACTTATAAATCTACTTTTTTTAATGAATTATGTAGTATATAAAAAAACAAGAAAAACAAAGAACTGGCCCGGTGGATTGTAGAACGGGTTTAGCGCTGAACATTCAGACGGTTCGAATTCAAACCGCTGGCGTCTGAAACCCTACATTCCAACGCTACGGCAATCTGCAATGACGGCAGCGTCAGCCCTAACACAAAACCAATTCTGAATAAGAGTGAATAAAAAAACCCCCTTCACACAGTCAGCCTGGCCTCATCTGCTGAAGAGAGAGAGAGAGAGAGAGAGAGAGAGAACAGAGGAGCAGGAGAGAGAGAAGAGAGGTGAAAAGAAAGGAGGAAAAAATAGAAAATTGGCAAAAAGAAAAAAAAAAAAAACTGGAGGAACTGGTGTGATCCAGTCTGGAGCCTCTGCCGTTGCCCCCGGATACAGACAGCGAGAGCGGGAGAATTCTGCAGCAGGAGCTGCAGCTGCCCGCGGTTGCCTAGCAATGCGCTTCCAGACGGGAGGCTCAGAGAGCCGGGCGGGGAGGAGGCGCGGGGGGGAGGCGCAGCTCCGACATGGAGCCCCACGACCCGCCGCTCGACACCGCCACCTTCAGAGGGACCTGCGGAGAGGGGCAGGCCCGGACACGCAGGGGGGGGGTCAGGTGTTCAACCAGGGTGACCTACATCAGCTCTGCAGGAGCACTGCAGGAGGAGAGCAGCTGGAGCTGCCTCCACCAGCACCTCCCCCCACCTCCCCCTCCCCCACTCAGAGATTATCATCTGCGTGTGGATTCTCTCAGGTGTGTGTTCAAGTTATCACACCTGTATGTGCAGGTTATCACATGTGTATGTGTAGGTTATCACATGTGTATGTGTAGGTTATCACATCTGTATGTGTAGGTTAACACATGTGTATGTGTAGGTTATCACATGTGTGTGTGTAGGTTATCACATGTGTATGCGTAGTTTATTGTATGTAGATTACCATGTGTCTGTGTACATCATATGCATTTGGATATAATCACATACACATAGTGAGCACTTTATTAGGTATTAGATTTATTAGATTTATTCTTTTGACTTATTGGAGTTCTGCTGCTGTAGCCTTAGAGTTATGATGCGTTGTGTGTTCAGAGATGCTCTTCTGCACATTTTTTCTTTGCATTCTCTGCAAACTGGAGACTGTTGTGCATGAACACCTTTCTACCCCATTGTGACATTTGGCCTGACAGCTGAGCCTCTTGACCACATCTGCATGCTTTTATGCATTTTACATATTTAAATGAAATACTTGCAATAACAAGCTGGTGCACAGGTCTACCTAATCAAGTGATCACTGAGTGTACGTACGATAATATAGACGCATGCATTGGGACTGTGTACATCATACGCATGGTAGATTATCACATGTGCATGTTCAGACTATCACGCGTTTGCGTGTAAACGGCTGTACAGAATGGCAGACTGACACGGCACGAGTTCCTGTGATAAGCGGATGAATCCCCCAGGGACGGGCCCGTTCACAGACCTTGAGATGAACCCCGAGAGACTCAATGTGCCGCAGCGACTCCATGGCGGTCTTCACCAGCGCTGTCAAACACAACCAGAGCGCGCACATGCGGGAGCCGAAAGCCAGCCTATTTTTAGTCCAGTCAACCTCTGTACGCTAATACAGATGGCAATTCTGAAATACGCAGTATTTCCGTGACAGAATTATAGTCTTCAACACGGTCACGTTCTGCTGTATACTACTGACAACGGTCGATACGATCGACAAAGACCTGCTGTAAAAAACGCACGGTCAACACGCGCCCTTATTCCACATACCTCCCTCTCGAGAGACTAAACCACAGAATAAGAGAAATAAAGCTGGCCTCTGGAAGAGGGGGGGGTTGTGGTCCGGCTCACCTGCAAAGTCCTCCAGCTGGGAGTCTTCCACCTCGAAGAGCAGCTCGTCGTGAATCTGGGCCAACAGCCTGGGGGTCCAGAGAGAGGAGGACGAGGTCACTTAGGACGCCAGTCCTGTGACCCAGGTGAGTGCAACACCTGGCCCCTCGTTAATGGCCCAAACTGTACGCTGGCTGAAGTGAGAGCTTAGGCCCCTTCAGACAGCGGTCACCACCGCCCCTGGATACAATCTCTTATACACTGATAATTACAGGGCAGACGCCCTTATCCAGAGCGACGTACAGTTGATTAGACTAAGCAGGAGACAAACCTCCCCTGGAGCAATGCAGGGTTAAGGGCCTTACTCAAGGGCCCAACGGCTGTGCGGATCTTATTGTGGCTACAACGGGATTAGAACCACCGACCTTGTGTGTCCCAGTCATTTACCTTGACCACTACGCTACAGGCCGGATTACGCACACAAAAGGCTTCCTCTACAAAGCCCTCTAAGACACGACTGCGTCCGGTCACTTTGGCTTAACTCTCGAGCGCCTTTCACACGCTCAGTCCCGGCGTATCGCTTCCCTGCAAGCGGCCCTGAAGTCCACGTAAGGCGAGAGAGAGCGAGTGATTGACGTGAGGAGCAAGAGCTCATCGGGGAGGTGTTCTGTCTCGACGGGCTCATTGATTGGTGGTGTGCTGAGCAAGGCCGGGACGCCTGACGGAGCGCGGTGTCCTCGGAGCAGCGGGGAGTCTTACGGGAAATGCACTTACAGACGACCTTCTGTCTCTTATCCAGAGCGACGTACAATTGATTAGACTAAGCAGGGAGACAATCCTCCCCTGGAGCAATGCAGGGTTAAGGGCCTTGCTCAAGGGCCCAACGGCTGGGCGGATCTTATTGTGGCTACACCGGGGTTAGAACCACTGACCTTGTCACTGGTCCCAGTCATGTACCTTAACCCCTACACTACAGGCCGCCCCTATTCCTTCAGTGAGTGCACTACAAGGGTGAATACTGTACAGAATGAGGATAGTGTAGAATAAGCGTTGTAAAGTGTGAGTGTACTACACAATGGGGTATAGTACAGGATGAGTACCCTTGTGTAAAATACAGCTATGACCAGCTTGAAATACCAGCTACCAGCTATCTTGAGCTGGTCAAACCATGTTGAGTACAGAGCTGGTCTAACTGGTCAATCAGCTACCAGCTGTTTCAAAACCTAGCTTGAGCTGTTTTTTTTCAGTAGGGTATTGGTAAAGTGTGAGTATTATTGAGTATTGCACATCATAAGTGTAATACACTCACCCTTTATATAACAGTGATCACTATTTATTTATGCCAAGTTAACAGCAGGCCTAATTTCCGAGCCATCACACATCTCTACCGTGAGTTGGGAGAGATGTGAAGCATTCACCAGCACTAGCTTTTAGCGAAGCCGCCCAACTATCATGCTTTTGTCGATATGAGTGTCGGGAAAGTCCTCACTGTGAAATGGGAATTACAAATCCGACTTGCTGGGATGGTTCCAATATTCTGGTGCCTACGGGTCACCATAGGGTCTGTGGGTCTCTTTATTTTTTGGGAAAGAAAGAAGGTTACCGCTTTTCTAGCATCTAGGGAATGCAAGACACTTTCCTATTTTGCTTGCCTGTGGCAAAATCATCATTTACATATTGCAAGTAGAAAGTATTTCACAGCTCTGTACTCAGGTAATCCCACCCACTGAAAAGACCCGCAGTTTAGCAAGCAAGCCAAACTTTTTGAGAAACAAGAGTCTTGTTTTCTTTGCCAGAATCATTACAAAAAAAATAAAAGTAATCGGGGCCCATTTGTGGATGCACAGAAGCAAATAATTCTGAGGTTTTTCGATTTCCTGTACCATTAAAAGAATCAGACATATAATTTATTGCAGCAAAAATACGACTAATAATAATAACAACCGTTTCTTCTGGCTCGCACTGAATTGAGGGTCTTGCGGGCGCACTTCAGTACGTGACAGAACCTCATCCAGGGGGCCAGTCAGCAGGCCCTGCCGGAGAATCTCCCTTCGTAGGAGGAGCTTCTCCAGACGAGCGCTTTCACACCCCCGCAGAGGGCCGTGTGCAGCGTAACTGCGTTACTGGGGCTGCGGCTCGGAGTGGCTTTACAGGAAACCCAGGCTGATCGCATTACAGGCCCAGTGTAGGGGGGGTGTGTGTGTAATGAACAGCACGGAGGTGTTGAGACGATCTGACACACAGCCACGCTGCATTAAAACAGTGAGACGGCGGAGTGTGTGCGCACGTGCGTGTGTGTGTGTCTGTGTGTGTGTGTGAGTGTGTGTGCGTGTGCCTGAATGTGTCTGTCTGTGTGTGTGTGTGTGTGTCTGTGTGTGTGAGTGTGTGCGCACGTGCGTGTGTGTGTGTCTGCGTGTGTGTGTGAGTGTGTGCGTCTGCCTGAATGTGTCTGTCTGTGTGTGAGTGTGTGTGTGTGTGTGTGTGTGCGTGTGCCTGAATGTGTCTGTCTGTGTGTGTGTGTGTGCGTGTGTGTGTGTGTGTCTGCGTGCCTGTGTATGTGTGTGTGCATACACCTGAGTGGGTGTATGTGTGCGTGTGTTTATGTGTGTGTGAGTGTGTGCATGCGCCTGAATGCGTCTGCCTGTGTGTGTGTCCATCCGTGTATGTGCCTGTTTGCTCCTGAGTTTGTGTCGGTGAGAGTGTGTACCGGCAGCTCGTTATCCACTCAGACGCCCCCCCCCCCCCCCCCCCCGATACAGAAGCCCTTTCAGCACAGCGTGTGAGTACAGAGCTCCGAGAAGCCTCTTCTCTTTATGAGGAGAGCCACAGTAATGAGTGAACTGAACTGAACCGGGTTTAACACGGGACAGAGCACTGCTGCAGAACGCCGTGTTTAACACGGGACAGAGCACTGCCGCAGAACGCTGGGTTTAACACGGGACAGAGCACTGCCGCAGAACGCTGGGTTTAACACGGGACAGGGCACTGCTGCAGAACGCCGTGTTTAACACGGGACAGAGCACTGCCGCAGAACGCTGGGTTTAACACGGGACAGGGCACTGCTGCAGAACGCCGTGTTTAACACGGGACAGAGCACTGCCGCAGAACGCTGGGTTTAACACGGGACAGGGCACTACTGCAGAACCCCGTGTTTAACACGGGACAGAGCACTGCCGCAGAACGCTGGGTTTAACACGGGACAGGGCACTGCCGCAGAACCCCGTGTTTAACACGGGACAGAGCACTGCCGCAGAACGCTGGGTTTAACACGGGACAGGGCACTGCCGCAGAACCCCGTGTTTAACACGGGACAGAGCACTGCCGCAGAACGCTGGGTTTAACACGGGACAGGGCACTGCCGCAGAACGCCGTGTTTAACACGGGACAGAGCACTGCTGCAGAACGCCGTGTTTAACACGGGACAGAGCACTGCCGCAGAACGCCGTGTTTAACACGGGACAGAGCCCTGCTGCAGAACGCCGTGTTTAACACGGGACAGAGCCCTGCTGCAGAACGCCGTGTTTAACACGGGACAGGGCACTGCTGCAGAACGCTGGGTTTAACACGGGACAGAGCACTGCTGCAGAACGCCGTGTTTAACACGGGACAGAGCACTGCTGCAGAACGCCGTGTTTAACACGGGACAGGGCACTGCCGCAGAACGGGGCGAGCGAGAGAGTGTGTCGAAGGAGGTATGGAGAGAAAGGGAGGAGGGAGAGGAGAACTCTGGGAGCTGAGAGACGCAGTAACAGGGAGAGGGGAACATAACTGGAGCTGTTCTGGGGGGGATTTTTGGACGATGCCGAGACGTCTGAGACGGGACGTCACTCTGATTTGGGAACGGGGCACGGGGGCTGAGGCACCCCAAACCCCCCCCCCCCCCCTCCCTCAGACGGGACGCCAATGCAATTACACATTTCACCCTCCACAGACTGTGTGCTAGAGCCTCAGGTACCAGAACACAGAGGGAGGAAAAGCTAAGGAAAGAACAGAGGAAGAGGGAAGAGAAAGAGAGAGAAAGAGAGAGAGAGAAGGAAAGAGCGAGAGAGAGCGAGAGACAGACACAAGAGATTCTTTTTTTCATACTTTGGCTGATTCAGCATTAACATTGTTATTGTTATTGTTCAGTTGCTTTTGTTTAGAGAATGTTCACTCGTTATTATTTACTGTACAGATGTATTCTCATTGATTTCCGTCTGCTTTGGCAATACTTACATATGCATCTCTTGCCACTAAAGCGACCTGAATTTGAATTTGAGAGGGGGAGAGAGAAGTAGAGAAGAAAGGACAGAGACCTTGAAGAGAAAGGGAGAGAGGGAGAGAGAGCAGAAACGGAAAGAGAAGAGAGAACAGAGGGGAAAGAGAAAGATAAGAATCCTGAGAAACGAGCCTTTTAAAGCCCCCGCAGGGAGAGAGGGAAGGAGTCACCGCAAGGGCAGAGAGAAAGAGGAGGGAACAGCTTCTGTGGTGTCTTGGTGGGGTTTACAGAAACAGGGAGGGAGAGGTGGAGGAAAGGACAGAGAATTCAGTCAGTTCATGAGTCCAAACGCGAGCAATGCCACTCATTAGACACCACCCCGTGATGGGCCACACGTGGGCAGAAGAATAAACTGTTGGCCATGGCTGCCAGATACGGTTGTAAGAACTGAGGACAGTGCTGCTTTTCTGATCTGTACTTGCCAGAATAAATGGGAGTGAATCAGACCTGGGTCAAATACAGGTGTAGGTAACTGTTTTGGATTCAAATACAATAGAATCTCAGAGAGCCAAACAGACCGGGAATCAAGGTTGTTCGGAAAACACTGAAAGCAACGATGAAATTTTAGGAAGTTAAACATTTAATTCAGTTCAGTTTACATTGAGGCATAATAAACCAATAACCTCAATGGCATTCCCCCAAACAATAACTATCATACACTGATCAGCCACAACATTAAAACCACCTGCTTAATATTGAGTAGGTCCCCTTTGTGCCGCCAAAACAGCTCTGACCCGTCGAGACATGGACTCCAGAGGACCTCTGGCTGCATTTGTAATGACCATGAACCTAAACTGATAAACAAAGCCTGAAAATGCATAAACCGATTCAAATGTGTTGTCTTACAAGAGGATATACTTTTAGGCTTTGGCAGCAGGTTATGGCTGTAGCCTATATGCATCGATGATGTTGGTCCTCCGCGTGCCGCCAAAACAACTCTGACCCTCCGAGGCATGGACTCTACAGGACCTCTGAAGGTGCCCTGTGGTATCTGGCACCAAGACGTTAGCAGCAGATCCTTTAAGTCCAAGTTGTTGGGTGGAGCCTCCATGGATCGGACTTGTTTATCCAGCACGTCCCACAGATGCCCGATCTGATTGAGATCTGGGGAATTTGGAGGCCAGGGCAACACCTTGAACTCTTTGTCATGTTCCTCAAACCATTCCTGAGCAATTTTTTGCATTGTGGCAGGGCACATTATCTTGCTGAATGAAGCCACTGCCATCGGGGAATACCGTTGCCATGATGGGGCGTACCTGGTCTGCAACAATGTTTAGGCAGGTGGTATGTGTCAAAGTCACATCCACATGAATGCCAAGACCCAAGATTTCCCAGCAGAACATTGGCCAGAGCATCACACACATTACCTTCTTCCCATAATGCATTCTGGTGCCATCTGTTCCTCAGGTTAACGACGCACACGCACCTGGGCAGCCGCATGATGTAAAAGAAAACGCGGTTCATCAGACCAAGGCCACCATCTTCCATCGCTCCACGGTCCAGTTCTGATGCTCATTTCTAGCCGTTTTCGGCTGTGGACAGGGGTCACTCTGACTGGTCTCTGGCTACGCAGCCCCACGCACAGCAAGCTGTAATGCACTGTGTGTTCTGACACCTTTCTATCAGCCAGCATGAACAGTTTTCAGCAGTTTGTGCTACAGAAGCTCTTCTGTGGATCGGACCAGACGGGCTAGCCTTCGCTCCCCACGTGCACCAATGAGCTTCGAGCACCCATGACCCTGTTGCCGGTACACCGGCTGTCCTTCCTTGGACCACCTTTGGTAGGTACTAACCACGGCATACCGGGAACACCCCACAAGGCCTGCTGTTTTGTGGCTGATCGGTCTATAAAGTGCAATCAAACATGCTTCTCTTCCACCCAACAGTACATTTTGATCTGGTCCTTTTTGTGTCAAAAGCGGTACTTTCCTTGAAGGCTACACTTTAACTTTCCGGTTTTCTGAGTTTCGGATCTCCAAGGTTCTTTTTGGTGCTCGGTTGATCCTGCCTGGTGCAATTTGGCAAACCAAGAGGACCAGAAGGTTACAGTTTTGGAGAGTATTTCAGAGGTTCCAAAACACCAGCCAGAACTCAGTGAAGCACAGAAAAGCAATTTGAATCCAAAACAATAGCGCATCTGACCCAGATCTGGAAAGAATGAATGAATGAACAAACGAACAAACAAAATTATATGACGGCCGATGAATATGCGTCTTCCTGGATGAGAGCTGCAGACATGAGTAAAAGAGTTCGCCGCAGTGGGCATCGCAGCCTCTGGGCTGCTGGGCCTGTGCCAGACTAGGCCCCGTTATTCGGGGCCCCAAGGCCAGAGAGCAAGTGTGGAGCTGACCTGGTGCCGGGGCGGAGGGAGCGTCAAGGCCTGGATCAATCACACGGTCCAATCCCACGGTGTAGCATTACATTACATGAATGGCATTTGGCGGACGCTCTCGTCCAGAGCAGTGTACAGTTGATTAGACTAAGCAGGAGACAATCCTCGCCCTGGAGCAATGCAGGGTTAAGGGCTTTTTGCTGAATGGCCCAACGGATGTGCAGATCTCACCTCACTCCATCATCTGAGATATGAGACACCGCCCATGGGAGAGAGACACAGAGGGAGAGAGGGAGAGAGAGAAAAAGAGAGAGAGCAAGAAAGTGAGAGAGAGTGAGAGCAAGAATGTGAGAGAGAGAGTGAGAGAAAGGAAGTGAGAGAGGGAGAGCAAGAAAATGAGAGAGAGAGAGCAAGAAAGTGAAGTGAGAGAGAGCAACAGAGCGAGAGAGCATAGAAAAGATCAAGACGGCGCAAAACTGAGGAGTGGAGGATGGTACGAATGAAAAAGAAAGGAGGAAGAGGAGGACACAACGCAAAGGGGAACAAGAAGGGCGAAGAGGTAGAGAAGAAGGGAAGAGAGACGGGGGGGGGGGGGCTTGTCTCACCTGGGCGTGAGGGAGGAGGAGGAGGACACCAGGGAGAAGATGCGGATCATGGCCATCTTGCAGAGGTCTGCCGCGGAGCCTGGGGAGACAGGGGGGTCAGGGCCGA
>NC_083767.1:58901183-58948683 GCF_963514075.1 Conger conger | reverse complement strand
CTGCCCTGACAGACGCCCAACACCTCTCCCCCCCGTCTAAAAAAGGGAGAGGGGGGTGGGCGGGCGGTTAAATATGGGACTTGGCCGTGAGCGGTCCGCAGCCGCGGGTAATAAAACGGCTGTCAATCAGCGAGCGATCGATCCCTCCCCCCCCCCCCGCCCCCCCCGGCCTCGCTGTGGGGCGCCCAGAGAGAGAGAGAGGTGCCAGGACCTGAGGGTGTCACTCCGCAGATACAGTGTTGTAATCTGCAGGGCCGGCTTTCGCCGCCGTCACCTCTATAAATCCGCGGCCGGGCCGTGATTCACGCGCGCCCTCTCTCTCTCTCTCTCTCTCTCTCTGCGCTGCCACGCCCGTCTACAGCCGCCTGCACGTCCTCCCCGCTCCCGCCCCCGCGCTCAGGACGCTGACCGTGAGCCTCGCCACGAGGTCGATCGTTGACCTTTCGGCACCAATTACAGGGTTCTGCCCGTCCGGAGCAAAAACCCAAAACTGGCACAGTTCCGGGAGTGGCGCGCCAGCGTATCGGCCCCGTTGCGGGCGTCACAAAACCACTAGCTGGCAGTGTCCTCAGAAAAAGCACTTTATGAATCCTCCGATACCCACCGAACTTGCCACACTCTGAAAAAGTCTCATACACATGTAAAGGTTGACACATGTCAAACGATGTCCCGATGGGTATATTAATACGTAACATTTGAAAGAGATACCGTGATTGACTACTTTCTACGCAAAGACTTGGCACACAGAATGTAAAGTGGTAAAGTGGTAAAGTGTAAAGTGGGTGCCACACCTTGTTTCTGGCACTGCTGGACGGTCCTCTGTATGAAGCTGTGCACCTCTCTGTACCTCTGCAGGAAGCTGTCCACAAACCGGCTGGCCTGCTCCGTGCTCACCCCCAGAATCCCGGAGAGACGCTCCCTACCTGGGGACGAGACCAGGACGACACCGGGGAGGATAAGGCGGGGGTGCGGGGAGAGGTTTGGGTACACCTGGTCCGAGAGGGCTACGGTCCAGATCACGTCAGGGCGGGACTCAACTGCATGTCAATAAGTGAGCAGAAACTCGATCTATGACACTGAGAAAAAAAGCCCATAATGCATTAGGACTTGTCTATAAACTAATTCAATTTCTATTCATTTCCTGAACTGCAATGGAGCTGGCCCCAGCCCCCCGATGCCCAGTTCACCCCTCCCTGTAAAACACACAGTCTCAGAGCCAGGTAAACAGTATACCTGCCTGCAGAGCTGTCTCCATGGTACCGAGGACAAGTGAAGTCAAAAACACCTCTTTTCCTCATATAGACTGGACTCCATGATGAAGACGAAGCCATTTAAAATCAGTGTTGTGCTGTGCTGTGACTCACGGGCCCCTTCCCGTAAAGAGAGCTCAACACGGCGCACGTGTCGCAGAGCAGTGATGTTTTAATCCTGTTGTTCTCTCTTGCACCAGCGCCCCGATATGAATTGCGGCCTGTTCGGGGCACGCAGAGCAGAGGCGGAGGATGACGTGCCGTTGTTTTAGGATGGGATGCGGTCCGGTGCCAGCTGGAGGCACAACAGAAGGGCCCGGGGCCAGAGGCCGTAAGCCCATAACTCCCGACCCCTGCCTCGGGCCCCTGCCCCGGGCCCCGCCGGAGCCAGGGCTAAGCCCGCGGGCTCCTGTCAGCCTCCGACCCTCACACAGCACAGGGGCCAGGGAGCACGGGGCCCGACAGGCCACAGAGAGAGAGAGAGTGTGTGTGTGTGTGTGTGTGTGTGTGTGCGTATGCGAGTGTGTGTGTGTGTGAGAGTGTGTGTGTGTGTGTGTGTGTGTGTGTGTGAGAGTGTGAGAGTGTGGGTGTGTGTGAATGTGTGAGTGTGTGTGTGTGAGTGTGTGCGTGTGTGTGTGTGTGTATGTGTGAATGTGTGTGTGTGTGTATGTGTATGTGAGTGTGTGTGTATGTGAGAGTGTGTGTGTGTGTGTATGTCTGAAAGTGGGTGTGTGTGTGTATGTGTGAGAGTGGGTGTGTGTGTGTGTGTATGTGTGAGAGTGTGTGTGTGTGTGTATGTGTGAGAGTGCGTATGTGCGTGTGTGTGTACGCATGAGAGGTGTGTGTTTGTGTGTGTGTGTACGCGTGAGAGGTGTGTGTGTGTGTGTGTGTGTGTGTGTATACGCGTAAGAGGTGTGTGTGTGTATGTGTGTCCTCCTGTGTTGTTTTCCCTCAAGGCTTCCTGGGAATTTGTGTGCACATTTTTGTGTGCCTGCATGCGTGTGTCTGTATGCGCATGTGTGTGTGTGTGTATGCGCGTGTGTGTGTGTGTCTGCATTCCTGCTCAATGAAGTCACAACACTCACAGAGACCCCCTGCCCAGAAGAGAGCCCCTTGTCATTGTGCCGTCTCTTAGCGTTTCTTTTATCTCTTCTGGATTTGTGTGCCCCCCCGCCCCCCCACCACCGCCCCCACTCCCTCAGCTCTGTGCCTCTTCTTTATCTCCTGACCCACTTGTGTCTGTGCCCCCCCCCATCCACAACGCACCCCACCCCACCCCCACCTCCCCCCTCGGTCTCCTGACTCCGATTGTCTTCCAGAAGCGGGAATCCATTGAGTATTCCGTAACCATGGCGACAGGCTGCGCAGTCGGCAGGGCTATTTGCCCACGTTGATCAAGGGCCTTCTCTTTCCTTCTTTCTCTATCTCTCTTTCTTTCTCTCGCTCGCTCTCTCTCTCTCTCGTTCTCTCTCCATTGCTTCCTGCCTTCCGGTCACTACGCCGACACAAAATAAATAAATCCAGTTCCTCAATCATGTCCACAGTGCGCCCATCTGAGTGCCATTCTGATTTCAGGAGAGACGCTTCAAGATGGCCCCGGCAAAACAAATGAGGTCATCTCCAATTTTGGTTCGGCATAATTGCGGCGCTAAATTATTTATCCTCATTTTGTTTCTTGTTGGATCGAGAGCCCATTTTGTGAGACGACAACACTTTTTCAGCTCCAGCGACGATCACCAAGAGCACTCTGATTGTATTATTGTATTTTCTTCTTCTTTTCGTTACTGACACTGCTGCCCTATCCACATCGCCCCCCGCGAACCACACGACATCAGGCCGACCTGAGCCGAGACAAGTTTAGGAGTCGTGACGGCTAGACGGTTAGATTTGAATGACTTTGTGACAGAAAGCTGAGCAGTCACCCCCAGGTGACTCCAAAACACTTTGGACGTGACTGTGTCTCTTTCCTCCAAGAACACACCCCCCCCCCAACAAAATAAAACAACATATTACACATATTTATCATACGTTACATATTAAAATCTTAGTTAGTTATGAGGCTCCAAACAAAAACAGCTCGGACTGCCCTTCCCCGTGTTTAGACAAAGCCAGTTCCGACTTATAAATTCTGCTCTGCTGCATCCTGACGGTGGGAAGAGTGCCAGGAGCGGCTCACACACCGAAGCGCATTGATCGCTCCGTAATCTGGCCGAACGAGAGTGTGTTTCACTCTGCCCGCGGAGCGCCCCGCTTTCTCATACCGCGTCAGACAGGTCATTTCATCTCCCCTGGTTACCGACCGCAATGGCCCGGGAGGACCGGGCAGGAAGGCGCTCAGACAGAGCCTCTCGCAGGGTGTGAGGGTGAGAGGCAATAAAAGGGAGCCTTAAATCACCGTTCGCCACAAAGCGTGGTCGAACCCGCTCAGTCCGTTACTCTGTCGACCTCGGATTCCTGGCGAGGCCAAACACCCTGGTCCTATTGCCATGGCCGTGTTGTCACACCTAGCCGCAACTTTGGGCTCGGAACGGCGAATGTACTGCATTTACATCGTTACAGAGCCTCTCATTCACGCGCGCGCATTCGCACACCAGCGGCGAGAGGCTGCTCCTCGGGAGCGATCGGTGCTCAGGCGTCTAACACACCCAGGGATCGACCCGGCAACCGGACAATCGCTCGTACCTCCTGAGCTAACGCCGCTGACGTTGGAACATACAACCAAACCAGCCTGACCGCCTTCCCGGCGAATCACACGGCTCTCGGCCTTTTCGAGGAAATGGCCCCCCCCCCCCCCCGAGCTCGATTTTCCACCGTTTGAATAATCAGGTTGAGCGAGTGGCTGGTGGCGTGAAATAGGGGCGGTGAGCGGTGGTCACCAGGGAAACGGACGCGGGTTGTGCCTGCTACAGTACGCGCACCACGCTCCATCTGCCTTGGAGCCCACGGTCACGGGGGCCCGGGCTTTCAGACGGTCTCCAATGGCAACACCAATCAACGGCTCTCAGCGGCTACCCGGCCTCTTCCAGTGTAAATAGGTCACGGGAGAGGTGTTTTTTTTAATCTGGTGTGCGTGGCGTGGACCGTAACGTATGAGCGTGAGGCTCCACTGAAATCGCAGAACGTTCCAGAAGGTTCTATCGTCGCCTGGCGGGGGCCGCGATCGCTGTCCTTTTTGCAGGAACATAAAAACCCACTCGAGTATAAACCGGCGACATCCATGGCACATCATCGCTCTGTCGCGGGACCGTAAACCTGCCTTTAGCTCATTGACGTGTGTGAGTGTGTGTGTCTCTGCTCGCAGGGCGATGGTGTCCCTGCTGAGCGCGGATACACGGGGGCAGCGCTGGACGTGCAAGCACACAGCTCCTCCATTGGCTCTTCCCACGGCAGGCGGGAACCACACCTATAAAAGGCCCCGCGTATCCTCTGCAGTCCTCCCTGGAGAACGAGGCTTTGAGCCGCGGCTCTGGGAGGGTGAATTCACGTTCTGAAGCGTAGGGAGCAGGGTGGGGGCGGCTCCAACTCCGTGTGATGTCATAGCCGGCCGTGTGATGTCATAGCCGGCAGTGTGATGTCACAGCCGGTAAACGTTGTGGCTGTGGCTGGCTCGGGTTGTGGCTGGAGGCACTGAGTTCCTCTGGATCCGTATGATTGAACCCCTCCGGGGGAAACACTTTGGCCGTGTCCATGTCTATGGTATCACGCCTCGCTTTGAGTTTGACAAGCCGTACTTACTGACTCGGCTACATTCACTACGTGAACTCGACTTGAGGTTCATGCCCGTAGACAACTGATACTTTGTGAATTGTAGCTTCTCCAAACTGTTCCGCAGTTGTTAAAATTTCCTCTGGTATGGTATGCACGTATTGTACGTGACTGTGCATAAATTGTCTGTAAATGAATGGGTTCGCTGTTTGCCCATTTCCACAGCCGAACAGGTTTCCCGCGGCGGCTGGGTGAAATGCATTGTGGGCCGCGGTGAGAGGGCTCTGACCTGCTCCGTAGACCACAGAGTAGACCACACGCTTGGCATGCTCCCTGTCCTCAGGGTTCAGCCGGTCCTCAGGAACCCCCTTCCTGTGAGCAAGAAGGGAATGAAAAATAATCACCATTATAATGATCATAAACTAGTATATTGTGAGTATTGTTTTACATTGTGTTGAAAGCATTGTGCAAATAAGACACACATTAGAGAAAAAACACAAAGTACAGAGACACAAAATGTAATGATAAATAACAAGGTTTGGAAACTGTTAAAATAGTAGCAGTGGAGAAACACAGGAACAATACTAAGAGCTTGAATAAAAAAAAGATTAAAAAAAGGTGAAAAATGTTTTTTAAAAGGACTTCACAGCAGATATTGCAGTGCAGCATGGACGTTCTCCAAATGAAAGAGCAAGTTAAGGTAATCATTCCTTTTTGAAACTGGTCAGAGGTTCAAAATAAGCCCCTTTATTCGCTGACCTGAGGCTCTTTCCTGTTACATAAGGACTCTAATGTGGAGATGCACGGGGGCTTGGCCACAAAGTGCTTTGAAAGTTATAAATAAACGGGTATTGGTTGGAGGTGTCGTGGATTAGGGCAGGTGCCAAGCAGCCTGCTAGAGAGGAAGGCAGTGGTGAGAAGCTGCGGAGGGCACTGCAGGAGTTGGACAAACACACAAGGTCAGTCAGCCCTGCACACCTCCATAACATTACATTAATGGCAGAGACAATTAAGACGTACAGTTGATTAGACTAAGCAGGAGACAATCCTCCCCTGGAGGAATGCAGGGTTAAGGGCCTTGCTCAAGGGCCCAACGGCTGTGCGGATCTTATCGTGGCTACACCGGGATTAGAACCACCGACCTTGCGTGTCCCAGTCATTGACATTAACCACTACGCCCACTCTTATTCTATAAGTCAGCGTTCTCGAGCTCCACTGGGAACTGAAAGGAATAAGAATTAGCACCAGCACCGCCCGCACTGCCCGCCAGCATTCGGACATTCAGCTCAGGACATTCGTATCGCCGATTCGTGACCTCGACGTAAAAGGGTTAAAAGTGTTAAAAGGAGGCTGCTCTGTGTGCCCTGTGTCCGTATGAAATGTCTGACTTTTTATTCTGGCGCCCGGCGCTGATGCCGATGCCAATTAGTGAGGTCAGCTTTTAAAGAGCGAGGCCAGACTGCAACTGGAACTTCAGACACACACACACACACGCACACACACACACACACACACACGCGCGCGCGCACACACACACAAATTCTGGAACATTCTAATCACCTATCTGTGATCTCAGGCCTGAAAGGGTTAATCGGAGCCGTGGCTGAGGCAGGAGTCCACATGAAATGTCTGACCTGTCTGTCTTTTCTGGTGCCCTGCGGTTGGCTATTACGCATTTTAGAACAGCGATCACTCAGGGCAGTGTGGGGCCAGACTGTCAATGGAGCGTGAGACACACACACACACACACGCAGACACGCACACACACACACACACACACACACGCACACACGCACACAGTCTTTCTCAGGGACAATCGCTCCCACAATCACACACACCCCTCCCCCAAAAACACACTGATTCACACACTCTCACCCACAAACAGACACCACCCCCTCACAAACACTCTTTGTCTCATGCAGGCCCCCCAAACTACACCACACGCATTTTCAGTCTCCGTCACAAATACATGCACAAATGTACTGACACACACACACACACACACATGCACGAGTGCGGGTGCATGCATACACCCATAGACAAGCATGAACACACACACACACACACACACACAGACACATGCACACACACACATACATGCACACACACACACACACACACACACACACACAGAGGCACACACACACACAGACACACACACACGCAGACACACGTACACAGACACACGTACACACACAGACAGACGCAGACACACACACACACACATACACGCACACACACACAGACACACGCACACAGACAGACACAGAAACAGATACACACAGAGACACACACAGAGGCACAGACACACAGACACAGACACACACACGCAGACACACACACGCAGACACACGCACACAGACACACGCACACAGACAGACACAGAAACAGACACACACAGAGGCACAGACACACAGACACACACACACAGAGGCACACACACACACACGCAGACACGCACACAGACACACGCACACACACAGACAGACGCAGACACACGCACACAGACACACGCACACACACAGACAGACGCAGACACACGCACACAGACACACGCACACAGAGGCACACACACACACAGACACACACACAGACACAGACAGACGCAGACACACGTACACAGACACACACACACACAGACACACACACGCACGCACGCACACACGCACACAGACACACGCACACACACAGACAGACGCAGACACACGTACACAGACACACGCACACACACAGACAGACGTAGACACACGCACACAGACACACGCACACACAGGCAGACGCAGACACACGCACACAGACAGACACACACACGCAGACACGCACACAGACACACGCACACACACAGACAGACGCAGACACACGCACACAGACAGACACACAGCTCTAGCGGGGGCACAGGGCACATCAACACCGTGACCAGCCTGTCTGAGGCAGATGTTTCTGAGCTCCAGACAGGTCCGGGAGAGAGGCTTTCAAGGACAAACCACCCTATGCCCCCTCCACCCCCCGGCCCCCATACCCCATACCCCCCTCTGGGCAGCGCTTTCAGTGACATACTCACATCAGCACACCAGGGTGCAGCAGAGAGGTGGGACGGTAACGCTCACATCTAGCTAAATGCCTCACCACCGCTTCGCCATGAGCACAGAGACGTAAAGGAAATGGAAACCAAAACGCACCTCCTGTCCCCGTGTAAGAGGACCGCCCTGCCCCCCCCCCCCCGGCCCTCCAGGGGGCCCCACACCGCCCCCGGCCCTCCAGGGGCCCCCACACCGCACCGTTTCCTGGCTGAGGAGACGCAAGGCCGCCCTGCAGGGCCCCGGCGCATTTCTGACCCCGCGTTCCACAGCCTGCAGAGTCAAACCCGCTCCACAAAGCCACAGGGTCGAGTCTCAGCACCAGAAGTGCCGGTCTTTATTCGGGGTGGGGAGCCACCAAAGACTCCGCCCAACGGCCTCGGCATCCTTTTGCTCTCACCGATGGGCCGTCGCCAGTCCCCCGTCCCTATAATGCACGAAACGATAACGGCCAATACCCAGCCCCCAACAAACCAAAGTCAGGCTACTGTGGTGGTTCGGAGCTGGGACAGCACACCAACGAGTGCGAGCGTTCCTGTGGACGTCACTTTGCCGCCTATCGAAACATCGCTGTGAACCAGGTACACTCCGTCATGGCAACGGCGTTCCCTGATGGCAGTGGCCTCTTTCAGCCACACAGCACAAATGGTTCGGGAATGGTTCGATGGACATGACAGAAAGTTCAAGGTGCTGCCTTTGCCAACAAATTCCCCAGATCTCAATCCGGCCGAGCATCTGTGCTGGAACAACACGTCTGATCCATGGAGGCTCCACCCAACAACTTGACTGGACGTAAAGGATCTGCTGCTAACGTCTTGGTGCCAGATACCACAGGGCACCTTCAGAGGTCTTGTAGAGTCCATGCCTCGGAGGGTCAGAGTTGTTTTGGCAGCACGCGGAAGACCAACATCATCGGTGTACATAGGCTACAGCTATAACTGCTGCCAAAGCCTAAAAGTATATCCTCTTGAAACGTAAGACACATTTGAATCATATATATGCACTTTTTGGCTTACTTTATCAGTCCAGATTCATGGTCATTGCATCAGGACACAAATGCGGCCATTATAACATCATTTGCAGTATAGCTATGTAGTAAAAAAAGAGTCATGTCCGGACATAAATTAAAGCTACACAGATTAAATCACTAAAATGGTAAAATCACTACACTGACTTGTGTAGTAGTCGTGGCACTTGGCGGTTCTCCTGTTAAAGCGGACAGCATGCTAACGCTAATGCTAACGCTAATGCTAACGCTAATGCTAACGCTAATGCTAACGCTAATGCTAACGCTAAAGCTAGCGCTAACACCCCCTGACGGTGCCTGTCACAGCCACATACTCCCACAGAGGGGTTGCCATTCACATCCCGCTGGTGGTGGGCGTGTGTCCTCTGGCTGTACCGCTGTCCTCAGACGACCCCGCCCGCACCCCGCCACGAGGCGTTACGGTGCTGGGAGCGACGGGCGGCTGGCCTGCTTTTCCAGCCGGAGAAATCTCCCCTCCAGCCGCACGCGGTCTGACAGGGCGTCTGACAGGGCCGACCCGCACTGCACTGACCCGCACAGGGCCGACCGCACTGCACTGACCTGCACCTGACACGTCTGCAGAGCCCGGGGGGAGAGGGAGAGAGAGAGGGAGGGAGGGAGAGAGGGGGAGGGAGGGAGAGAGAGAGAGAGGAGGAGAGAGGCTGAGAGAGACCAAGGGGGAGATGGAGAGAGAGATGGAGAGACTGAGAGAGACAGAGAGAGATGGAGAGAGACTGAGACAGAGAGAGAGGGGGAGAGACAGATAGAGACAGAAAGAGAGGGGGAGAGACTGAGAGAGACAGAGAGAGAGGGGGAGAGACTGAGAGAGACAGAGAGAGAGGGGAAGAGGCTGAGAGAGGCAGAGAAAGAGGGAGAGAGAGAGGGGGAGATGGAGAGAGAGACCGCGAGCGAGAGAGGGAGATGGAGAGAGAGACCGCGAGCGAGAGAGGGAGATGGAGAGAGAGGCAGGGAGAGAGGGGGAGAGATGGAGAGAGAGACAGCGAGCGAGACGGGGAGATGGAGAGAGAGACAGAGAAAGAGAGAGAGAGAGGGGGAGATGGAGAGAGAGAGAGAGAAAGAGAGAGAGAGAGAGAGAGGGGGAGATGGAGAGAGAGCGCGCTATGCCTGGCATTACCTTGACGGCACAGTGGTGGAATGACAGACAGAGCTGCAGGAAGTGTACCATCGCATCACCGTCACGGTCAGCGCGGCAGGGAGCTCAGCACCAGCGACAGCAGGCCCTGAGGGGGGGTCGCACAGATCTGCGTCGTGTGTGTGGGGGGGGGGGGGGGGGGGCAGACAGGGGACTCGGGCATGAGGTCACATGGCATCCGGGAGCACCCAGGGGCCCAGAGACCCCCCCCCCCCCCCCCACTTCCCTCCATCATGACCCCACTCTGCAGAATCCGGCAGAGCTCCTTCCTGTGAGACCGCCCAACGTCCACAGCGTTTCCCATCCAATCACAGAGCGCCTCTAGTTAGTCCACAGTCTACAGTTTTCTTTAAACCACAGAAATCCGCAGTAAGAGCCGGTGCTTTAGGTGGGGGGGCCGAGGGGATGACTCATCTCTATTTGAAGTTCCACAGCGCAGCCCCCAGGCTTTGGGGGCCCCCCGTCGGTGCAGCAGTGGGGTACCCCTCCCCAGGGGTGCTGGGTGTGCAGAGGAAGGTGTGGGCCTGATGGTGAGAACAGAGCCTCCCGATCGCCCAGGAGTCCACACACAGCCACCAGCTGCACTCTGACCTGCCCTCAATCCCGCCGCTCCTGACTTCCTGCACAGACTCCATTCACCGCGCACAATGGCTGCAATTATCTACCCCCTCTCCCTCCCTCTCTCTCTCTCTCTCCGTCTCTCCCCCTCCCTCTCTCACATTCTCTCACTCTTACACACACTCTTTAGCTCTATTTCTCTCACTCACATTCTCTCAATCTCACTCACATTCACTCGCACTTTCTCTCCGTCTCACACATTCTCTCACTCTTTTTTAATCTGTCACACACACATTCTCTCTCTCTCTCTCTCTCTATCCTTCGCTCCCTCCCAATGATCATCCATGTCCCGTATCCTTTTCACACGGGTACCTGTAAAGTGCTAGGTGATTAAGTGTTTAATGGGAGCTACTGCATAATAATTTAAGGAAGTTTTTCTAAATGACTGTGCTTCTAAAAAGCACTTTCTATCTTTTTTTTCTCTTTCTCCTCTTTCCATTATGTCCCATTATGTCCCATGCCCTTTTCCTTTTTAACAGTTTCCGCTGGTGAGGTTTCCTCCGCATATTATCCCCATTTTGAATGGCCAGTTCTTCAGCACCCTCTCTCTCTCTCCCCCTCTCTCCCTCTCTCTCCATCTCTCTCCCCTCTTCTCTCTCACACTTTCTGTCTCCCCCTCTCTTCCTCTCTCTCTCACTCCCTCTCTCTCTCCTCTGCTCTCCCCCTCACTCTCTTTCTCTCCCCTTTCTCCCTCACTCCCTCTCTCTCTCCTCTTCTCCCTCTCTCTCACTCCCTCTCTCTCTCCTCTTCTCCCTCACTCCCTCTCTCCTCTTCTCTCTCCCTCTCACTTTCTGTCTCCCCCTCTCTCTCTCCCTCACTCCCTCTCTCTCTCCTCTTCTCTCTCTCCCTCACACTTTCTGTCTCCCCCTCACTCCCTCTCTCTCTCCTCTTCTCTCCCCCTCACTCTCCCTCTCCCTCCCTCCCTCTCTTTCTCCCTCACTCCCTCTCCCCCTCCCTCTGTCTCTCCCTCACTCTCTCTTTCTCTCCCTCCCTTTCTTTCTCTCTCGCTCTCCACCTCCCTCACTCCCTCTCTCCCCCTCCCCCTCCCTCACTCCCTCTCTCCCTCCCTCCCTCTCTCTCTCTGTCTCCCTCCCTCTCCCGCCCTCTCCTTCTCTCCCTCCCTCCCTCTCTCTCTCCCTCTCTCTCTGCTCTGGTGCTGTGTATCCTCTCAGTGCGATATTCAGTGCAGCACAGTGAAGGAGGAGAGCTGACTCAGCAGGAATATGACAGGGCTTTGCAGGGAGCATCGACCCGCGTGTGCGTCTGTGTCTGCATGTACATCAACGGCAACGGCATCCTGCCAGCGATCCTCCACCCAATCCGCTTCAAGCACTTCTGTTTAAACAAACAGAAGATGTATCTAAAACCACCCGGGAGTCATGACTGGATGTAAACTGCATCCCTACAGTTAGAATAGACAGTGGGCTACAGTAATCATACATTAATTTCATAAAAAACCCATTTCACAGAAATCAAGGTTTCATAATAATCGGCACCCCTGGGTTAGTACTTGACGTGGGGGGGGGGGGGGGTCTGCAGCAGAGAACCACACGCAAAGGCAATGAGGAAGAGGACGGTGAGGAAGAGGACGGACTCCCCGGCCCCCCGCCTGCCTTCCACCCCCCCCCCCCCCCCACACACACTGACACACAGCGAGCGGACACATCAAAGCACGCGTCTGCCTCTTAGACCAGCAGTCTAGTTCTCTCACCCACAGAGAGAGAAAATTAGATATTGAGAGCATAAAAACGCCCCCCCCCCTCCCCCACGGGCAGTAAAAAAAAAGCCCAGCGACAGGACATTAACACCTCCTGAAAAAGCCCTCGGCAGCAGATTCAGTAGGCGAGCCCTTCTGCAGATTAGGGGCGTTAGCTCCAGGAGCCCAGGTGGAGGAGAGCCCTTCTGCAGATTAGGGGCGTTAGCTCCAGGAGCCCAGGTGGAGGAGAGCCCTTCTGCAGATTAGGGGCGTTAGCTCCAGGAGCCCTGGTGGAGGTGAGCCCTTCTGCAGATTAGGGGCGTTAGCCCCACGTCCTGAGCCCTGGTGGAGGTGAGCCCTTCTGCAGATTAGAGGCGCTAGCTCCAGGAGCCCAGGTGGAGGTGAGCCCTTCTGCAGATTAGGGGCGTTAGCTCCAGGAGCCCTGGTGGAGGAGAGCCCTTCTGCAGATTAGGGGCGTTAGCTCCAGGTCCTGAGCCCTGGTGGAGGTGAGCCCTTCTGCAGATTAGGGGCGTTAGCTCCAGGAGCCCTGGTGGAGGTGAGCCCTTCTGCAGATTAGGGGCGTTAGCTCCAGGAGCCCTGGTGGAGGTGAGCCCTTCTGCAGATTAGGGGCGTTAGCTCCAGGTCCTGAGCCCTGGTGGAGGTGAGCCCTTCTGCAGATTAGGGGCGTTAGCTCCAGGAGCCCTGGTGGAGGGGAGCCCTTCTGCAGATTAGGGGCGTTAGCTCCAGGAGCCCTGGTGGAGGTGAGCCCTTCTGCAGATTAGGGGCGCTAGCTCCAGGTCCTGAGCCCTGGTGGAGGTGAGCCCTTCTGCAGATTAGGGGCGTTAGCTCCAGGAGCCCTGGTGGAGGTGAGCCCTTCTGCAGATTAGGGGCGCTAGCTCCAGGTCCTGAGCCCTGGTGGAGGTGAGCCCTTCTGCAGATTAGGGGCGTTAGCTCCAGGAGCCCTGGTGGAGGTGAGCCCTTCTGCAGATTAGGGCGTTAGCTCCAGGAGCCCTGGTGGAGGAGAGCCCTTCTGCAGATTAGGGGCGTTAGCTCCAGGAGCCCTGGTGGAGGTGAGCCCTTCTGCAGATTAGGGGCGTTAGCCCCACGTCCTGAGCCCTGGTGGAGGTGAGCCCTTCTGCAGATTAGGGGTGTTAGCTCCAGGAGCCCTGGTGGAGGTGAGCCCTTCTGCAGATTAGGGGCGCTAGCTCCAGGAGCCCTGGTGGAGGTGAGCCCTTCTGCAGATTAGGGGCGCTAGCTCCAGGAGCCCAGGTGGAGGTGAGCCCTTCTGCAGATTAGGGGCGTTAGCTCCAGGAGCCCTGGTGGAGGTGAGCCCTTCTGCAGATTAGGGGCGTTAGCTCCAGGAGCCCTGGTGGAGGTGAGCCCTTCTGCAGATTAGGGGCGCTAGCTCCAGGTCCTGAGCCCTGGTGGAGGTGAGCCCTTCTGCAGATTAGGGGCGTTAGCTCCAGGAGCCCTGGTGGAGGTGAGCCCTTCTGCAGATTAGGGGCGTTAGCTCCAGGAGCCCTGGTGGAGGAGAGCCCTTCTGCAGATTAGGGGCGTTAGCTCCAGGAGCCCTGGTGGAGGTGAGCCCTTCTGCAGATTAGGGGCGTTAGCCCCACGTCCTGAGCCCTGGTGGAGGTGAGCCCTTCTGCAGATTAGGGGTGTTAGCTCCAGGAGCCCTGGTGGAGGTGAGCCCTTCTGCAGATTAGGGGCGTTAGCTCCAGGAGCCCTGGTGGAGGTGAGCCCTTCTGCAGATTAGGGGCGCTAGCTCCAGGAGCCCAGGTGGAGGTGAGCCCTTCTGCAGATTAGGGGCGTTAGCTCCAGGAGCCCTGGTGGAGGTGAGCCCTTCTGCAGATTAGGGGCGTTAGCTCCAGGTCCTGAGCCCTGGTGGAGGTGAGCCCTTCTGCAGATTAGGGGCGTTAGCTCCAGGAGCCCTGGTGGAGGTGAGCCCTTCTGCAGATTAGGGGCGTTAGCTCCAGGAGCCCTGGTGGAGGTGAGCCCTTCTGCAGATTA
The DNA here is from genome assembly GCF_963514075.1 of Conger conger. NCBI lineage: Eukaryota > Metazoa > Chordata > Actinopteri > Anguilliformes > Congridae > Conger > Conger conger. The sequence goes on along the minus strand of NC_083767.1, from coordinate 58,934,147 downwards.
GGGGCGTTAGCCCCACGTCCTGAGCCCTGGTGGAGGTGAGCCCTTCTGCAGATTAGGGGCGTTAGCTCCAGGAGCCCTGGTGGAGGTGAGCCCTTCTGCAGATTAGGGGCGTTAGCTCCAGGAGCCCTGGTGGAGGTGAGCCCTTCTGCAGATTAGGGGCGTTAGCTCCAGGAGCCCTGGTGGAGGTGAGCCCTTCTGCAGATTAGGGGCGTTAGCTCCAGGAGCCCTGGTGGAGGTGAGCCCTTCTGCAGATTAGGGGCGTTAGCTCTAGGTCCTGAGCCCTGGTGGAGGGGAGCCCTTCTGCAGATTAGGGGCGTTAGCTCCAGGTCCTGAGCCCTGGTGGAGGTGAGCCCTTCTGCAGATTAGGGGCGTTAGCTCCAGGAGCCCTGGTGGAGGTGAGCCCTTCTGCAGATTAGGGGCGTTAGCTCCAGGAGCCCTGGTGGAGGTGAGCCCTTCTGCAGATTAGGGGCGCTAGCTCCAGGAGCCCAGGTGGAGGTGAGCCCTTCTGCAGATTAGGGGCGTTAGCTCCAGGAGCCCTGGTGGAGGTGAGCCCTTCTGCAGATTAGGGGCGTTAGCTCCAGGAGCCCTGGTGGAGGTGAGCCCTTCTGCAGATTAGGGGCGCTAGCTCCAGGTCCTGAGCCCTGGTGGAGGTGAGCCCTTCTGCAGATTAGGGGCGTTAGCTCCAGGAGCCCTGGTGGAGGTGAGCCCTTCTGCAGATTAGGGGCGTTAGCTCCAGGAGCCCTGGTGGAGGAGAGCCCTTCTGCAGATTAGGGGCGTTAGCTCCAGGAGCCCTGGTGGAGGTGAGCCCTTCTGCAGATTAGGGGCGTTAGCCCCACGTCCTGAGCCCTGGTGGAGGTGAGCCCTTCTGCAGATTAGGGGTGTTAGCTCCAGGAGCCCTGGTGGAGGTGAGCCCTTCTGCAGATTAGGGGCGTTAGCTCCAGGAGCCCTGGTGGAGGTGAGCCCTTCTGCAGATTAGGGGCGCTAGCTCCAGGAGCCCAGGTGGAGGTGAGCCCTTCTGCAGATTAGGGGCGTTAGCTCCAGGAGCCCTGGTGGAGGTGAGCCCTTCTGCAGATTAGGGGCGTTAGCTCCAGGTCCTGAGCCCTGGTGGAGGTGAGCCCTTCTGCAGATTAGGGGCGTTAGCTCCAGGAGCCCTGGTGGAGGTGAGCCCTTCTGCAGATTAGGGGCGTTAGCCCCACGTCCTGAGCCCTGGTGGAGGTGAGCCCTTCTGCAGATTAGGGGCGTTAGCTCCAGGAGCCCTGGTGGAGGTGAGCCCTTCTGCAGATTAGGGGCGTTAGCTCCAGGAGCCCTGGTGGAGGTGAGCCCTTCTGCAGATTAGGGGCGTTAGCTCCAGGAGCCCTGGTGGAGGTGAGCCCTTCTGCAGATTAGGGGCGTTAGCTCTAGGTCCTGAGCCCTGGTGGAGGGGAGCCCTTCTGCAGATTAGGGGTGTTAGCTCCAGGTCCTGAGCCCTGGTGGAGGTGAGCCCTTCTGCAGATTAGGGGCGTTAGCTCCAGGAGCCCTGGCGGGGAACACCAGACGTGCGGGGAACGTTCACGGCGACCTACGTTTGCGGCAAACGCCGTTACTGCTGAACGATTTGAAACGAAGATTCCGTTGACTTCACCACGGCTTTTTAATACAAACGGATGTGACTTGGAGTCAAGCAATGCCAGCTGGGTTCATCTGTTGTCCGAGGTAAGAACAACATCACACATTACATTGATTAAAGTGTACTATAACACCCGGATAATGTGATATTTAGTAATCTCAGCGTTTTCCCCATCGGCAGCACTACTTTGATCAAACTGTGAGCTGACGTTCGGCGTGTTGAACACACGTCAGGCCTCCCTGCACCTCCTGGTGTCGACTCCCCTCCAGAGGCTCCGTGAGTAGGTGGAGGAGTCATTCTGACATCAGCCCCCCCCCCCCCCCGCCCCGCTGTGGCTTTCTGGCAGTTTACCAGGCAGAATGGGGGGGGGGGGGGGGGAGGTCGCTGGTTTAGATTGGGGGGGTGCGGGGGCCAGAAGCGCCTCTCTGGTTTTTGCCTCGCGCTGCAGAAAGGCTGAGCGCCCCCCCCCCCCCCCCCCCCCCCCCCTCCAACAGCAACCGTGCGGCGCTTCGCAACGGGCTGCGTTCGTAAGGCCCGGATCGCACGCCTCCCCCCTCCCCCCTCCCCCCTCTCCACGGCGGACCCAGCGCCACACGCGCAGCGCGGGGCTATAAATACCCGCCGCGCGGAGACGGAGAGGCTGCGGGCGACACCGAGGGCTCACAGGCCGGCCGTGAGAGACACACCGCTGTGAGAGACACACCGCCGCGAGAGACACACCGCTGTGAGAGACACACCGCCGCGAGAGACACACCGCCGTGAGAGACACACCGCCGCGAGAGACACACCGCTGTGAGAGACACACCGCCGCGAGAGACACACCGCCGCGAGAGACACACCGCCGCGAGAGACACACCGCCGCGAGAGACACACCGCCGCGAGAGACACACCGCCGCGAGAGACACACCGCCGTGAGAGACACACCGCCGGGAGAGACACACCGCCGTGAGAGACACACCGCCGCGAGAGACACAGCGCCGTGAGAGACACACCGCCGTGAGAGACACACCGCCGCGAGAGACACACCGCCGCGAGAGACACACCGCCGCGAGAGACACACCGCCGCGAGAGACACACCGCCGCGAGAGACACACCGCCGCGAGAGACACACCGCCGCGAGAGACACACCGCCGCGAGAGACACACCGCCGCGAGAGACACACCGCCGCGAGAGACACACCGCCGCGAGAGACACACCGCCGCGAGAGACACACCGCCGCGAGAGACACACCGCCGCGAGAGACACACCGCCGCGAGAGACACACCGCCGGGAGAGACACACCGCCGGGAGAGACACACCGCCGCGAGAGACACACCGCCGCGAGAGACACACCGCCGCGAGAGACACACCGCCGTGAGAGACACACCGCCGTGAGAGACACACCGCCGCGAGAGACACACCTCCAGGGCCCAGGCCCAACCCGCTCTACGGCGCGGCGGGGCTCAGCGGGCAGCGGAGCGTGACACAGAGAGGGCGGGGGTCGAGTCGGAGGTGCGGCCGGCGGGGCGTCGCTTCATCCCGTCGCCTACACGCTGGCCCAGGTGCAGTGACCGTTCGGCCCGGTCGGGGAGGGACTGCGGTCGAGCGTTCGGCCCGGTCGGGGAGGGACTGCGGTCGGGGAGGGACTGCGGTCGAGCGTTCGTGCGTTCGGGCGCAGAGCAGGGAGCGCCGGCGCCGCGCGGTGGTTTGAGGACAGGAGCGGATGGAGCCCTGCACCCTGTATGGCTGAGACACAGGGAGGAGCCTGACGTTAGCGCACTGTTCGGGCCCCAGCAAGAGAGGCAGGCAGGGTTCACCGCTCACACTGAGAACAGCACTCCTCCTCAGGTGGGCGGAGAGCTGACAGCACTGAGGAGGAGGGAAACAGAGAGAGGTTTTAAAGCATTCTCTGCCTCTAAATGCGGCCAGATTCCTTGCTTTTCACCGCATCCAGACCAAGGGAATAAATACAGTTCTTTATTCTCTGCTTGTTTTTATTTTTTGAGAAACAGGGAAATGTTATTCCATTTTTCTCTTTTTCGTTTCTTTCATTTCTATTTGACTTTTTACACATCCACTTATTGTTTTTTATTTCAATGTATTGAGTGCTACAGTGGGGTATGCCGGAGACCTGAAGGTGGAGTAGGTTGGGGAAGGTAGGAGAGCGACTGAAAGTGTATGAGAAGCCCTGTGTGAAAGGAGAGCAGTGCAGAAACACAGTGTAATGCTCTCAAGGCTGCCTGCCCACAGACCGCTCTAATCAAACAGCCACAAGAGGACATAAAGCCCTGGGAGTTAAAGCCGGTATTAAAAGTTAAATCCTGATGTGAAAAATGAGTCTAATTTTTGGAACGAGCACATTCGCCTCAGCCTTTTTGATTTGCAGTGTGCAGAATTACCTTTTCCCATTTCCGTGACAATTTGATTCTTGCACCTGCACTACATTTGGACGTTCATCTGAGTGCAACACGCATTCTCTGATTATTTTTCGGGCTGCTGTAGGTTCAGCTCAGCTTCCCTAGCTCAGACAGAACCAGAGGAACAGAACATGAGGGTGGTACTCAGGTAGAACCAGAGGTACAGAACATGAGGGCGGTACTCAGGGAACCAGAGGGACAGAGCATGAGGGTGGTACTCAGGGAACCAGAGGGACAGAGCATGAGGGTGGTACTCAGGTAGAACAGAGGGACAGAACATGAGGGCGGTACTCAGGTAGAACAGAGGGACAGAACATGAGGGCGGTACTCAGGTAGAACAGAGGGACAGAACATGAGGGCGGTACTCAGGTAGAACAGAGAAACAGAACATGAGGGCGGTACTCAGGGAACCAGAGGTACAGAACAAGAGGGCGGTACTCAGGTAGAACAGAGAAACAGAACATGAGGGCGGTACTCAGGTAGAACAGAGGGACAGAACATGAGGGCGGTACTCAGGGAACCAGAGGGACAGAACATGAGGGCGGTACTCAGGTAGAACAGAGGAACAGAACATGAGGGCGGTACTCAGGGAACCAGAGGGACAGAACATGAGGGCGGTACTCAGGTAGAACAGAGGAACAGAACATGAGGGCGGTACTCAGGTAGAACAGAGAAACAGAACATGAGGGCGGTACTCAGGTAGAACAGAGGGACAGAACATGAGGGCGGTACTCAGGGAACCAGAGGGACAGAACATGAGGGTGGTACTCAGGTAGAACAGAGGGACAGAACATGAGGGCGGTACTCAGGTAGAACAGAGAAACAGAACATGAGGGCGGTACTCAGGTAGAACAGAGGAACAGAACATGAGGGCGGTACTCAGGGAACCAGAGGGACAGAACATGAGGGCGGTACTCAGGTAGAACAGAGGGACAGAACATGAGGGCGGTACTCAGGTAGAACAGAGGTACAGAACATGAGGGTGGTACTCTGGTAGAACCAGAGGGACAGAACATGAGGGTGGTACTCAGGTAGAACAGAGGGACAGAACATGAGGGCGGTACTCAGGTAGGACAGAGGGACAGAACATGCTAACGGTACAGGACGCCCAGGAACAGGGCTTATGACAGCGGAGGTGAAGCCTCCCTCACCAGTGCGAGGCCAGCGCGGTGAAGACGTCAGCGTCAGGGTCCTGGAAGAGCCGCAGCAGCTCAGGGTCAGAGGTCAGGTGAGCCAGGAGGCGCAGCTCCACCTGACAGAAGTCTGGGGCACAGGAGAACCACATCATCATCATCATCATTATTATCATCATCATCATCATCATCATTAACATATTCATCATTATCATCAACATCATCATCATCATCATTATTATCATCATCATCATCATTATTATCATCATCATCATCCTCATCATCGCCATCATCAACATAGCCATCCTCATCACCATCAACATATTAGAAGTGAGCAAGACAACGTTTCGACCAGTTAGGTCTTCATCAGGACCAAACACTATCTTGCCCAATTACCAGGGAGCATTAACAGCAGTGTGTGGGTATTTCTTTCTAAATTCAGGTCTTTCTACAGTCCATGCCTTGAGGGAGACATGTCAGTTACTGAAGGTCTACTTGCTCGAGACGATTTCCTTTTTAAGAAGAGGCAGGGGTGACACACAGGGCACAAAATGCTGTCACATAGCAATGACATCACTTCCCATGAAAAACGATCACTAGAATTGATCAGCAGAATTTTGCTGTAGTATTTTTATATTCTTTTGTGTTTTGCCTGTTCTGTGTTCATCAATTGCAGGGCATAAGGGCATTCCTTGGGTAGAAATGACTACTCGATACTGTGCGTGTCGCTGGCCCATAACCCTGCTCAAAGTTTGGGATCGGGACGGACTGTGTTTCTGATGGGCGAGCCTCCCTCCCTGTGTTCCTGTGTTCCTGGCTCTCTAAAACAAACACACTTCCATTTCATATGAAAACTAGGTTCTGCATTATGCATCAGACATTATTGTGGTGTGGTCAACATCAGTTTCAAACGGACGATATTCGACATACAGTGTATAAGTAGCACCAATTTAAATCTGAATGTATCTCAGCCGGTCCTGGGTTCGAATCCCCGTCGGCCGGGGCCTCTCTGTGTGGAGTTTGCATGTTCTCCCGGTGTCTGCGTGGGTTTCCTCCGGGTACTCCGGTTTCCTCCCACAGTCCAAAGACATGCAGGTTAGGCTGATTGGAGAGTCTAAATTGCCCGTGGGTATGCGTGTGTGAGTGAATGTGTGTGTGCCCTGCGATGGACTGGCGACCTGTCCAGGGTGTATTCCTGCCTTTCGCCCAGTGTATGCTGGGATAGGCTCCAGCCCCCCTGCGACCCTGATCAGGATAAGCAGGTTCAGATAATGGATGGATGGATGGATGTACCTCTGCCCTTCTTCACAAAAAAAGTGAATAATTTCCTCTCTTTTGCCCAGAACCTGGTGTGTAGTGGGGGGGAAATGTTGTGTGGGGTGATGCATCCCAATGCCAATGAATACCGCACTTTTTATGAACATAAATCTCTGTACTATCTCTCGCTTGAAGAATGTTGAAAGTTGAAACTTTGCGTCTGTGAGAAAGACGTGTGCAGGAGGCACATAAAAAGTAAATCGATGTTGACGGAACACGCAGAAGATAGCAGCACACCTAGCGTGAATAAAGCTAGTCTTTAAATAACCAGCGTGTTTTGCACAAACCAGCCAATATAAATGTTATGTGTGCTTAGCCACAAGATGCGGGCGCAAGCATAATCTTAAGATTATGAAAATACTAGCATAGCCATTGTTTGAAATACCCAAAGGGTACACGCTAAACGAATGCTAATGCGATGGGATGTTACCCGAGAAAACCTTTGCACGAGAGAGAGATTTTTCACTACGAGGGCAAAAACGTTTAAAATAGTAGACGTAAAAATTGCTATCTCCCTCTTTTGTGAATTATATGAATGCATGACTATGCAGAGTAAAAGATCATCATAATTAATATAATTTTCCCTATCGACTCCCCCACACACGTTTCGTACAACAGGAGAGGCACACGGACTGAACGCAATTGGCACAATTCATGTGGTGCGCTACACAATAGAGCAACATTGTAAGGAATTAGTCATACAAAACGGTCACCGATGCCACTTCAGGTAAGTAATGATACCTCGGCAATGACTCAAATATCCAAGACAAAACTTTCCGGTCATGGTGTCGACATTATAACCTAAATTTAGGTGAATTAACATTCACAAGTGATATAAGAACCATTTCTCTATGACCTACAGTAATGGAGGGCAAGTTAAAGTCATGGAGTCACCCCAATTAGTGTAAACTTTGTTAGCCCATATCTCGCTGATGAACAATCAGAGAAGTGTAATTTTGGTTCCAGGATTTTCTTTTAAGGCCAAATCAGCATGACAAATCGAATTACAATCCGTGACGATGCAGTACAAAAGTATTTTGACCCACAGGAGTCGTGTCACTGACTGGCACAGGAGAGGCACACTGAATGACACAGGAGAGGCACACTGAATGACACAGGAGAGGCACACTGAATGACACAGGAGAGGCAGCACTGAATGACACAGGAGAGGGACACTGAATGGCACAGGAGAGGGACACTGACTGACACAGGAGAGGCACACTGAATGACACAGGAGAGGGACACTGAATGGCACAGGAGAGGCATGACACAGGAGAGGCACACTGAATGACACAGGAGAGGCACACTGAATGACACAGGAGAGGGACACTGACTGACACAGGAGAGGCACACTGAATGACACAGGAGAGGGACACTGAATGGCACAGGAGAGGCACACTGAATGAGACAGGAGAGGCACACTGAATGACACAGGAGAGGCACACTGAATGACACAGGAGAGGCACACTGAATGACACAGGAGAGGCAGCACTGAATGACACAGGAGAGGGACACTGAATGACACAGGAGAGGGACACTGACTGACACAGGAGAGGCACACTGAATGACACAGGAGAGGCACACTGAATGACACAGGAGAGGCACACTGAATGACACAGGAGAGGCACACTGACTGACACAGGAGAGGCACACTGACTGACACAGGAGAGGGACACTGACTGACACAGGAGAGGGACACTGAATGACACAGGAGAGGGACACTGAATGGCACAGGAGAGGGACACTGAATGACACAGGAGAGACACACTGAATGACACAGGAGAGGGACACTGAATGACACAAAAGAGGCACACTGAATGACACAGGAGAGGCACACTGACTGACACAGGAGAGACTGGCTCAATAGGTGGCCTTTTGAAACAGCCCGTTAACGACCACGCTCCTGTTCACCTCATGAAACCCGCGTAAGGCCTGCGTGGGGTTGAAGCGGCGCCGCTAACGACTGCTTCCCATTGTCCCGATTCCCTCGCCCGACTCTTATCGCCACGGCTAATACAGCTAATGGGAGGCTGCCACGACAACACCCAGCTCAAAACCGGTCTGCAACTCGCCCAGATTCAGAGTGTCTGCTGATGAAAATGTAAAATGTAACTCTGAGGGCAGAGAGCCAGATCCCCCCCCCCCCATCCCAACCTTGCACCCCTGTACACATCCTCCTCCCTCATAAAGGAACACTAATCTTCTGTGTCTCTGTCAGATGAAAGAGATTATCCCATCATGCTCTTGGTGGGGTGGGGTGGGGGGGTGAGTCACTTGCCCGCTCCCACCAGGGGCACTCAGTAAGCTCTGACAATAATCGCTCCCAGCGCCCGGCTCATTCTGCTCAGGCATCTCCACAGGCGCCCACAGCGGGGCCTTCCACTCCTGCATCTGCACGGATGACAAACGGGCCTTCAGAGTGCACAGTGACGTCAGGACTAATGGCGATGACCGACCGGACTGCGCACCTTGGGCCTGCGCTTGGGTGACAAGTTTGACAACATTTTTAACATCGGTCGCCTCCGTTCAGCGTCCAAGACACCCGAGTGCAGTGCAGTCCGTAAGTGTTTGGACAGTGACACAGCAAACAGTTGAAATAAAACAATCACTATGTGGTTAAACTGCATGTATAAAAAATGGCTGTAATTCCTACATAGTTCACCCAATATAGATGTTGGGTGCTTTTCTCAAATTAAAGCTGAAAGTCTGCATTCTAACTACAGTGATTGTTTTGTAACTGTTTGTTTTCTGGAGTGAAAAGCACTTTATTAGGTAGACCTGTACACCAGCTTGTTAATGCAAATATTTAATCAGCCAATCATATGGCAGCAACAAAATGCATTAAAGCATGCAGACATGGTCAAGAGGTTCAGTTATTTTTCAGACCAAATGTCTGAAAAACGGGGAAGAAATGTTATCTATGACTTTGACCGTCGAATGATTGTTGGTGCCAGACAGGGAGGTTTGAGTATCTCAGAAACTGCTGATCTCCTGGGATTTTCACGCACAACTGTCTCTAGAGTTTACAGAAACGGCTTGTTAATGAGAGAGGCCAGAGGAGAAGGGCCAGACTGGTCGAAGCTGACAGGAAGGTGACAGTAATGCAGATAGCCACACATTAAAACAGTGGTAAGCAGAAGAGCATCTCTGAACACACAACGTGCCAAAACTCTAAGTGAATGAGCTACAGCATCAGAAGACCAACAAGTCAAAAAAATAATGCTAAAAAAGACCTAATGAAGTGCTGACTGAGTGTGTGTGAATGGGTGTGAACGATGTGGGTAAGCTCTGGATAAGAGCGTCTGCTAAATGCCTGTAATCTAGTGTAATGTAATGAATGAACGAAGTAATATGTTAGAATGAGCCGTTCTATCATTTGGGGAGACACGCATGTCACCGAGGTTGGCTTTCTACCATTAACACCACTCTGAGATCACATCATCGTGTGAACATTTTCTATGAGATCACACACATAAATCAAATTGAAAAGGGAAAATAGATTTTCCTATTCCGGGTAATTATATCGGCCACGGTAAAAAAAAAAGAAAAAAGAAAAGTGCCACACATACGATTTCACTCCACATAAACTGGGATAGAGCGCCCTGTTTACTTTTAATAAAGTGTGTTTCCAAAAATATACCAGCATTTATATTTCATGAGGCAGATCGCATATCACACAGCTAGGGTTCTTCCACGAGAGAACGCGGGGACCGATCGGGCGGACAATCCGATACAAGCTCAAAACAGCCCGAGCACGTGCGCTAAAACACAGCCCAACGTCCTCCGATCGATCGGAAATCATTCCGAAGATAGACACCCCGGCACATCGTCAATAATTCAGACGAAACTATCCCGTTTCACATCGCCTTCGACGAAAACGGGGAATAAAACACGAGTGTTTGGAGCGATTGGAGCCGTGACCCTCGGCCCCAGCGATGGGGATTTGGGACAAGCCCCTCTGTAGCCCGATTTAACCCGCAGAAAGGAGAGAGAGAGGGGAGAGGCGAGGGCAGGGGCGGGGGAGGTGCATGTTTAACGCAGTGCCTCTTGTCACGCGGCGGCTCCTCCAGGAACACGCTCACGTATTCATCAGAAGGTCTGGCTGCGAGAGAGAGAGAGAGAGAGAGAGAGAGAGAGGGCTCATTCCAAGCGCTTCATATTTCTCCTCTTTTTTCCCCCTCACTCCAGACCGGGAAAATCCCAGTCAAGGTCCGCCCCATCTTTTCAGGACGTTCCAACCCGTTCCGTCAAGGAGCTAGAAGTACAACTTTTAGGAACTCCAACTTGCCTTTGCCAGGGATTGAAGCAAGAACCATTTGCGAGGCTGAAAACCTGTCCAGGAGGAAATGTGTACAATGTATTGAATTAAGTATTATGTGAATTTAAAACTGCTCTATGGCTGAAATCAGGCATGGTGCCTGAGAACTTTAAGCCCAGCGTAGTGGTTAAGGTACATGACTGGGACCCGCAAAAGTCGGTGGTTCTAATCCCCAGTGTGGCCGCAACAAGATCCGCACAGCCGTTGGGCCCTTGAGCAAGGCCCTTAACCCCGCATTGCCCCAGGGGAGGACTGTCTCCTGCTTAGCCACAGGACATGTAATGTAATGGAAACATGAGCGCATCCTGAGCGGCAGTTTCCTCCCCTTCCCCCCCAATGCCCCGCACCTGCCGCCACGTCTGTAACTGACGTAGCTTCCCAACGACGTTTGAAGGGGGCGACGTGGCTCAGGCGGTAAGAGCAGTCGTCTGGCAGTCGGAGGGGTTGCCGGTTCGATCCCCCGCCCGGGCGGTGTCGAAGTGTCCCTGAGCGAGACACCTAACCCCCAAATAGCCGACCATTTACCATTTCAAGGGACGAGGACATTGCATTTGCCAAATTAACGTTTTCTCAACTTCCCACGTCTTCACGTCTCTCTCTAGCCTCTCTCGATGGGTGGAGTTAGGAGTAGAAAAAAAGGAAAAAATGAAGGAAAAAAAGGAGAAAACTGAGTGATGGGAATGAGCCCAGAGAGCTCTCTGAGCAGAGCGACGCTCCTGACTGCAGTACAGACCCGCAGCCCCAGGCCCTGCTGCACCAACAGAACCACAGAACCATTTCAAAATGCATTTTTTAAAGCACTATTTCATGTGTAATGTAATATTTATTTCAATCCACTTTCTTTCATGCCCCGGCCTTACCCTAAAAAAAAAAAAAAAATTCTTCATTTTTCGGGAAAGGCAGATGGATACCAATGGCTTAGTCGGTGGAGCACTACTGCACACAAAGGTTGTGGGTTCAGTCCCAGGGCTACTGCACACAAAGGTTGTGGGTTCAGTCCCAGGGCTACTGCACACAAAGGTTGTGGGTTCAGTCCCAGGGCTACTGCACACAAAGGTTGTGGGTTCAGTCCCAGGGCTACTGCACACAAAGGTTGTGGGTTCAGTCCCAGGGCTACTGCACACAAAGGTTGTGGGTTCAGTCCCAGGGCTACTGCACACAAAGGTTGTGGGTTCAGTCCCAGGGCTACTGCACACAAAGGTTGTGGGTTCAGTCCCAGGGCTACTGCACACAAAGGTTGTGGGTTCAGTCCCAGGGCTACTGCGCACAAAGGTTGTGGGTTCAGTCCCAGGGGACTACATATTGGGCATAAGCGCATGCAGTGATATTGCATATCACAGAGCATTGTGTATTGTGTCTGCTAGAATAGCATCTGGTATGAATAGTGTCTGCTAGATACAAAGCACTGCTAATGAACTAGAAGATTAGTGCACTCCTGAGGGGGGCGTGCTCTTTACAGGTCACAATCACAAGAGCTCGGGCCTTTGTTGGTATGTGACTTTATACAGGGAGGGACATGAGAGACACTGGCCTTATGGGTAGGAGTGGGACGGCCTAACAGTGACAGCGTCCTACAGGGCGTGCCGAGGTCAGGTCAGGTCATCTCCATGGTGTTCAGCGCCAAGGCTTGGTTTTGAGGCAAAGCAAAAACCTCCCCCCCCCTCCTCATGTCACTCCCCCCCGCCCCCTCCAAATCACCCCACCCCAAACTCTGTATGTCTCCAATGCTTAGTGTTCATGTCTGATGGTAGCCAGTGTTGCAGTGGGTCAAACTTTCCTTACAGTAGAATACATTTAATTACATCACATCAATAGCATTTTCGGCAGAGCGATGTACAGTTGATTAGACTAAGCAGGAGACAATCCTCCCCCTGGAGCAATGCAGGGTTAAGGGCCTTGCTCAAGGGCCCAGCGGCTGTGCGGATCTTGTTGTGGCTACACCGGGCATCGAACCAACGACCTTGCGGGTCCCAGTCATGTACCTCAACCGCTACGCTACACATTCACATTCCGTTTCGCATTCACCACACTGCGTATGCAATCTGCCACTATGCATGTCCACACAGAAAGCTTTGTCACTCAAATTAAGCTTTGATTATTAGCTGGCTTTACTAGCTACACCGGTGACAGGCAGCAGATTGTTAGTCACAGCCGTAATCGGCGCCCTGGTGACGCGTTAAAAGTTCACGTCTCCAGAGTTACTCGTTCGCTGCTCTGCATTCAGCAGCGAGCCGGCACTCCCAGCGTAATGTGAACAGACTGCCAGGACTCGCAACGCCAGGACTACTGTGAGTTACGGCACAGGCTACTGTATGATGCTCTGCATTAGCACCCTGCACCCTGAAGCAGGAAAATCTGCAGCCTCGGGATTTTCCTTCAAGGGCGGTTTCTGGCGAGGCGTGGGGGGCCGCAGTGTCGTCTCCCCCCCCCACGAGGCCTGGGAGGGGGGCAGGGTAATGGGGGTCCACGTGTCGGCAAAAAATGTCCGTCTTAACAAGCATTTTTTGTCTTGTAATGATGAGGATCTTATGCCTTTCTCTGATGTAGAAAAAAAGAATCTTGTTTTAAGTGTGCTTTGTATTGTTCGTAAGTATTGCTCATTGACAATAACTTGTCTTATTTAGCAAAAAAAAGAAAAGGAAAGTAAGTATCAATATAAGTACCAAAATACTTCTTTTTGGTGATCTGGACTTACCAGCGGCCAGAAATGTGTGGCCCTCCTGGGGAATGAACATGTCGCGGGGATGAACCATTACCACCTCCGGCTGCATTCCTGCAGAACAAAACGGACAGAGCTCAGAGCTGTAGCCTCACCAAACAGCATCAGACCTTACCTCACGTTCAGCAGCTGCCCCTTCACAGGGACCCTGGAACCCGGGACACTTAGCATCCAGCCCTATAAACTACAGACCCTTCCACACCTCAATGTCAAAACCGCAACCAATCGCAAACAGGAAAGCAGTTTACTCACGAGGGCTAATAATTCATATGAGGATCGATACAACGCGCTACACATTTCCCGAAAAGCCCCCACAAAAATGAAACTACTAATTGAGCAACTTCACACTTGAGACTGTGCAGTGCATGTGAAAACAGTCTCACAGACTTCTCACCTTAGTATGATCACAATGAATCTGTTTAAATCACTTTCTAAGAACCGACTAAACAACCAAGTCCTAATAACCTCCCCCAAAAAAATAAAGTTCCCAAAAGCAGAAGCTTCTCCGTTCACAAACCGGATCAACCTCCCCTTTCAGACGATCCGATTAGTAATTCCTGCCGCTTGAGATCAAGTTGGTTCGAAAGAACTTCCCTCATGCGTGCTGTAATTAATTGGACAATTCTATAAATACGTCTCCGATGCAAAGTTAACTGGGCGACATCTTTTCTGAAATTACACACGGAAAAATAATTAAGCTCCCTTCTTGCAGGGACCAAAAAAAAGATGTACGCAGAGAACGTATTTCGGGAGTTTCTCGGTGTAAATCGCTACGGGCCTCTTTTGGCTGCGACGATGCCGCAGACTGCTGACCAGTCTGGGACAGCCGCCAGAACTTCAGGCTATGAAGCCGGCCCAATCCATCAAGATAGCCATCGTTTACGTGAGGAGCGTACACACGTGGGGGCGGGGGGGGGGGGGGGGGGGGGTGTTGTCCCAGAGCCAGTTTGGGCGGAAGTTTGGGTTGAGTAATGAGACAAATGCTGGTAGGTTTTGGCAGAGGTTTGGGTTGAGTGATGAGAGGTGCTGGTAGGTTTTGGCAGAGGTTTGGGTTGAGTAATGAGACAAATGCTGGTAGGTTTTGGCAGAGGTTTGGGTTGAGTAATGAGACAAATGCTGGTAGGTTTTGGCAGAGGTTTGGGTTGAGTGATGAGACAAATGCTGGTAGGTTTTGGCAGAGGTTTGGGTTGAGTGATGAGACAAATGCTGGTAGGTTTTGGCAGAGGTTTGGGTTGAGTGATGAGACAAATGCTGGTAGGTTCTGGCAGAGGTTTGGGTTGAGTGATGAGAGGTGCTGGTAGGTTTTGGCAGAGGTTTGGGTTTGAGGTAAAGGACTGGGACACACAAGGTCGATGGTTCTAATCCCGGTGTAGCCACAATAAGATCCGCACAGCCGTTGGGCCCTTGAGCAAGGCCCTTAACCCTGCATTGCTCCAGGGGAGGATTGTCTCCTGCTTAGTCTAATCAACTGTACGTTGCTTTGGATAAGAGCGTCTGCCAAATGCCAATAATGTAATGTAATGTAAAGCAGAGGTTTGGTGGTGGTTGGTTTAAGCAGGGGTTTGGTGGTGGTTGGTTTAAGCAGAGGTTTGGTGCTGGTTGGTTTAAGCAGAGGTTTGGTGCTGGTTGGTTTGAGCAGGGGTTTGGTGGTGGTTGGTTTAAGCAGGGGTTTGGTGGTGGTTGGTTTAAGCAGAGGTTTGGTGCTGGTTGGTTTGAGCAGAGGTTTGGTGCTGGTTGGTATGAGCAGAGGTTTGGTGCTGGTTGGTTTGAGCAGACGGCATGTTTGCCCACCCTAAAGATGCCACTCCTGCAGAACAGAGCTCTGAGCACTGGTAAGAATGCCGTTTCACCCGGCAACAACATTACATTAAAGACATTTGGCAGATGCTCTTGATCTCGACACAGTTGATTAGACTAAGCAGGAGCCAATCCTCCCCTGGAGCAATGCAGGGTTAAGGGCCTTGCTCAAGGGCCCAACGGCTGTGCGGATCTTATTGTGGCTACACCGGGATTAGAACCATCGACCTTGTGTGTCCCAGTCCTTTACCTTAACCACTACGCTACAGGCCGCCATGCTTTAACCAACCAGCACCAAACCTCTGCCCAACCCAACCAGCACCTGTCCCATTACTCAACCCAAACCTCTGCCAAAACCTACCAGCACCTCTCATCACTCAACCCAAACCTCTGCCAGAACCTACCAGCATTTGTCTCATCACTCAACCCAAACCTCTGCCAAAACCTACCAGCATTTGTCTCATCACTCAACCCAAACCTCTGCCAAAACCTACCAGCATTTGTCTCATTACTCAACCCAAACCTCTGCCAAAACCTACCAGCATTTGTCTCATTACTCAACCCAAACCTCTGCCAAAACCTACCAGCATTTGTCTCATTACTCAACCCAAACGTCTGCCAAAACCTACCAGCATTTGTCTCATTACTCAACCCAAACCTCTGCCAAAACCTACCAGCACCTCTCATCACTCAACCCAAACCTCTGCCAAAACCTACCAGCATTTGTCTCATTACTCAACCCAAACTTCTGCCCAAACTGGCTCTGGGACAACACCCCAGGGCCTCGCTCAAGGGCCCCACGGCTGTGCAGATCTCATTGTGGTTACACCGGGAATTGAACCACTGACCTTGCGGGTCCCAGTCATGTACCTTTACCACTACGCTACAGGCCCAACATGTGATGGGACCCAAGGTGACAAAAAAAGAAGAAAAAGACACATTGGTGCAACACAGGCACCTGGGGGCCACATGTGAGACTCTCTGACCAATTCCCTTTCGCCTCCTTAACTATTAGCCTGTGCAGCGTTTCAGGCCACCCCAGACAAGGAGACAGCGTTTGACAGACAGTTGGGTTGGACACTGATGAGGTAAGCAGACCACACATTCACCCTTTGTCCCCCAAAGGGACAGCCCCCCCCCCCCCCCGAAGCCACAGGACTGCAACTCCCTTGTAGATTTACGGAGAACACAGAGACCAATTGAGGCAATTCCATTTCAATGCAGTCAAGTCAGGAGACGAATAGAAATCCAATTCAAGGGAACAATGAGCTCTCTAAGGTTTTTTTTTTATTCATGATTTGAATTTCTGCTAATTTCCTGAACGGACAGAATTTAAACTGAATTGACCCTGAGAGTGTTTTCTACGGGGAATAGGATATGGGGGAAAACACAGGGATCCAAAACGACTTATGGATCCGACCAAATGATGACAAAACATTATATAATCAATACTAATTTCCATGCACCAGAAATGTAGTAAAGCAACCAATTCCAAATGACAGCTGGGGAGACAGAGAGCTAATTGGCAGCAATTTCAGCTTCGTTGGATAAACATTTGTAAAAAATAAAAAAAATACAGTTGAGTACATGCCTCTCTTGGAGGTCCTACAAGGAGAAGATATTTCTTGGCCTCAAAAAAATGTGATTTATCAATATGAAGCTGTGCCAAAAAATCTCCTTTGCAGTAAACACACATTGCCCTTGCTCCATAAATACTGCATGTAATTCACGTAAATGTGATAGAAACAGCCTCTTCATTTTCTCTAGACTTTATTTTCTTCTTTTATCTTTTATTTTCTCTGACGTTTCTCTGAGAATGACCTGAAAACAGAGGCCAAGAGAGAACCCCTCCTGTTCCATGAGAGAACCCCTCCTGTTCCACGAGAGAACCCCTCCTGTTCCACGAGAGAACCGGTCTCCTTGTCTACACCAGTCTCCCCTCTCTCAGATGCACAGATGTTTGTCCCAGGGCCTGGGAAGGCACTGTGCTTACCTGGGATGTACTGCCTCTTTATGATCTGAACAGGCTGTCTGGGAAGGGCTTGGAAATTCTGTAAAAAAAAAAAAAATAAATAAAAAATGTTAATTGTTGCAGCCCAACAAAGAGTTTTGAGGCATTTTTATCTCCAGAGATGCATGAGACATTCAGGCAAAGGGAGCATTTTTGTTGCGTGCAGAGATAAGAAACATCGTCCGCGTAGAAAGCGCCGCGCACATTCGTCTGGATGAAAGACGTGCCGTTCGCATCGCGCCGAAACGCTTACGCGCTATTCATAGCGGTGATTCACATTTCAATTTAGACACTTCTTCCTTCAAAGCTAAACGGCGCACTTCACGGCCCAGCCTCCCGCAGTGCTCCAGCGCTGTGACTCTGCATTTTATCTGCTCCAGACTCCAATCTCCAAAAATCGCTTTTCAATTTTTTGGCCGGCTCCCTCGGCGGGACGTTACGTCACTTTCTGAGACATTAATTACTCCGCGGACGGCGGGGAGCCCAGGCCGTTAGCGGCGGCGCATTTAAAAGAGCCGCCGCCGCCCGACCCTCTCGCGCGACTCCATGGAAGACCCGGCACGGACCGCAGTGCGGCACACAGAGCCGGAGCGGCTGTTTTTCCAGGGGAAAGGGAGAGCTGGAGTGGATTAGCGGAGGGGCGGGGGGGGGTCAGGGGGCGCCCCAGCTCACGGGAAGGTCACCCCCCCCCCCCCCACACACACACACATCTGGCGGCCCTTCAGGGCCCCTCATTACGGCTCGGGGGCCGGGGGGAAAGGGCCCCGGGGCCTAACCTCTCGCCCCCTCGCTGCCCCCCCGGCCCTCGGCTCCAGCTGAGCGCGCTGGCGATGGTATGCGTTCGGGTCGCTGCCAGGTTAGACAAACACAAACTACTTTATACCTTCCCCAGCGCAATGTGTGTCAGTGCAGGAGAGCGGGAGAAGAGAGACGCTCTTGCTTTCCTCCGGGCCTTGTGGGTAGGGGGGGGGGGGGTTGTGTGTGTAGATGACTGTACATTATTGTAGACTGCAGCAGCCAATGCACATGGTCGTCTGTGGAGACTCCCAGCCTCTCTTGAAAGCAGCTACCTTCCATTCAAAAATTGGCTGAAGAATTAAATTGCTAATCCCGCTGAAAAAAAGAGTGAATTCCTCATTTTTTTTTGCTGTTCTGTCGAATTAAGATGCTACTCAGGGCCCTGTTTGGAGAAAAGGAGATATCCGGATCGTCATCGTCGGCATCATCACTGTCCTCTTCAGAACATGGTGGCTGAAAGGCCCAAGTGATTGGCCCAGCTCTGCTGGGGGGGGGCAGTGTTGGCTTTCTGCAGTAGCTCCCGTAGCAGTAATTAGGGATCAAGGGACAAATTCCATCACATTTCTCCCCCCACAACACACGGTGAAACAGAGATAATGAAGCAGAAGAGCTCTCTATTGGTTACCGACATTCAAAATCGGAGAGGAGCTCCACCAATCACATGACACGTCGTCACCAGCAAACAAGGCAACGCCGGCTGCGATTGGTAGACGATTACTTCAAAAGGAGCCGGCAGGGTAAGGTGACCTCACTTCTCATCCATGCTTTATCGCACCCAAGGTGAAATCCGCAGTCCTGACGCTGCAGGGCTGTCTCCGGGAATTCATTAAGACCTTTGGGTGAAGCAGCTTGCCGTTATAAACGGAACGGGCCCTGACCCGAGACAAGGACCAGACTCCGGACGCAATGTTCAACCCGGTTTTACTGTGTGACTTTAACCGAGGTAGACATGTGCCCAAAGAAAAGATTACTCACCCGCGCGGGATAGCCACCGCATGCAGTGACCCTCCAGGACCCATCCCATTAGCGCTGTATTGAGTTTTCCTGAGGAAGTGCTTTTAATAACCTCCGTTCAATGCTCATTCACCCCCTGTATATAAACCTCACACACACACACAAACACAGACACACTCACACACACACACACACACAAACACAGACACACTCACACAGACACACACAAACACACACACTCACACAGACACACTCACACACACACGCACACAAACACAGACACACGCATACACACTCACACACACACACACACATACACACACGCATACACACTCACACAGACACACACACAAGCGCATACACACACACACACATACACACACACACACAGACACACACACTCACACAGACACACACACACACATACACATACACACACACTCACACAGACACACGCATACACACACACACACACGCATACACACTCACACAGACACACACACAAGCGCATACACACACACATACACACACACTCACACACACACACACACACACACACACACCACATTGATTTCCTCAGTAATATCAAACGTGACTCCAGTTAGAGAGGAAAAAATAGAAACGTATTGACGCGGGAGAGTTAAGATTCAGCTGTTTTTCTCGTGTGGCGAAGCGGCATCGATCAGCAGGCAGGAGGTCAGGACCGCGCCGCGCCCTCAGGGCCCTAGCGTAGTGCTCCGGGCCTCTCTGCTATTTTTAGCGCCTCGCTCCCGTGCGTCCCCAACACCGAGGCTGTGTGTCGAAAAAGCCCCCCCCCTGACACCGAGCTCCGCCCCCTCCCCCCGTCACTTACGGTAACTCCGCCCGCTCCCCGGGGCTTATGGGAAATGTCCGAGGCCGACGGTAATGAGAAGGCGGTGGAGTCAGGACGTTTCATATAGACCCTGCTGCAGCAGTGCTCTCTCTCTCTGTCTCTCTTCTCATCTCCCTGTCTCTCTCTCCCTCTCTCCCTCTCTCTCCTCATCTCCCTGTCTCTCTCTCTCCCCCTCTCCCTCTCTGTCCCTCTCTCTCTCTCTATCCCTGTCCCTCTCTGTCCCTCTGTCTCTCTCTCTCTCTCTCCTCATCTCCCTGTCTCTCTCTCTCCCCCTCTCTGTCCCTCTCTCTCTCTCTATCCCTGTCCCTCTCTGTCCCTCTGTCTCTCTCTCTCTCTCTGTCCCTCTCTCTCTCTATCTCTCTCTCTCTGTCCCTCTGTCTCTCTCCTCATCTCCCTGTCTCTCTCTCTCCCCCCCTCTCTCTCTGTCTCTCTCTCTCTGTCCCTCTGTCTCTCTCTCTCCTCATCTCCCTGACTCTCTCTCTCCCCCCTCTCTCCCTCTCCCTCTATGTCCCTCTCTCTCTCTGTCCCTCTCTCTGTCTCTCTCTCTCTGTCCCTCTGTCTCTCACTCTCCTCATCTCCCTGTCTCTTCTCCCCCCCCCTCTCTCTCCCTCTCTCTCTCAATCTCCCTGTCTCTCTCCCCCCCTCTCTCCCTCCCTCTCTCTCTCTCTCTCTGCCAGAGGGAAATTCACCGCAAGATGAGCTGTTTGTTTTGGGGATTGGGGGGTTTGGGCGCGCTGGTCCTGGAGCGCAGGTCTCTCTGTGCATACCACGCCGTTCAGTTATTCACTCCAGAGACTGCTGAGCGTGAAAATCCAAGGAGATCAGCAGTTTCAATAGACCAACAATACATCACATTTCTTCCACATTCTGACATTTGGTCTCAAAAAACAAAAACAAAAACTGCTGAACCTCTTGACCACGTCTGCATGCTTTTATGCATGTAGTTGCTGCCACATGATTGGCTGCTTTAATATTTGCATTAACAAGCTGGTATGCAGGTCTACCTAATAAAGTGATCACTGAGTGTGCATGCACATCCAGTACACATGGACACACACACACACACACACACCCCCCAAACATACACACTCACACACACACCCCACACATACACACACACACACACACACACACACCCCAAGCATACACACTCACACACACCCCACACATACACACACACACATCCCAAACATACACACTCACACACACACCCCACACATACACACACACACACCCCACACATACACACACACACACACCCCACACATACACACACACACCCCAAACATACACACAGACACACACACACCCCAAACATACACACACACACACACACACACACACACACCCCACACATACACACACACACACACCCCACACATACACACACACACACACACCCCACACATACACACACACACCCCAAACATACACACAGACACACACACACCCCAAACATACACACACACACACACCCCAAACATACACACTCACACACACACCCCACACATACACACACACACCCCAAGCATACACACTCACACACACACCCCACACATACACACACACACACACACCCCCCAAACATGCACACTCACACACACACCCCAAACATACACACACACACACCCCCCCCAAACATACACACACACACACACCCCAAACATACACACACACACACACACACCCCAAACATACACACACACACACACACACACACACACACACCCCAAACATACACACACACACACACCCCAAACATACACACACACACACACACCCCAAACATACACACTCACACACACACCCCAAACATACACACACACACACCCCCCCCAAACATACACACACACACACACCCCAAACATACACACACACACACACACACCCCAAACATACACACACACACACACACACACACACACACACCCCAAACATACACACACAACACGCTGGCACAAACACACACTGGCAAACACACATGCAAATATGCAGGCACACACACCTTCAGCTCCATTAAGCTGAGACACAGGATTTGGAAGGCCCACATCTCTCCCATTTCACTGTCAGCCTGGAAGGGGACTCACATGCTAATTACCCTGCACAGACCAAGATTTAGCACAACCCCCGTGACACTGTAATTCAGACGCATCGCCCCGGGTCACACACTGTGCAAAGCGCTGACTTCCTAAAAGTGGAAATGTGCTTAAAAGCACCAGTGCTGAGGCAAAACACCGCATTTTAGAAGCTCAAACAAGGGCTTGTATTGCTTCCCCCCAGAGCAGAAGTGTGATTTCCCTGCCACGCCGTGATTCATGGTGTCAGATCTGCCTGATCAGCTTTCCCATCATGCTCTCTGCTTCCCTCACAGCGGAACGGTTCACACTAAAAGCTTTCCCCACGCCAGGGAGCAATCTGACCGACCGGCAGCTCACATAAACACACGCACGCGCGCACACAAACACAGACACAAGCACATGCGCACACACGCACACACGCACACACACATACGCACACACACACACGCAGGCACACACACACACAGGCGTTGGTACACATGCACACACACACAGGCGTAGGCACACACGCACACACACACACACACAGACGTAGGCACACACGCAGGCACACACACACAGGCGTAGCCGCACATGCGCACACACACACACAGGCTTAGGCACGCAGGCAGGCATGCACACACACACACACACACACACACACACGCACGCACACACAGACGTAGGCACACACGCGCGCAAACACACAAACACACACACACAGGCTTAGGCACGCAGGCAGGCACGCACACACACACACGCACACACACACAGGCGTAGGCACGCAAGCACACGGGCACGCACACACACACACACGCACACACACACACAGGCTTAGGCACGCAGGCAGGCACGCACACACACACACACACGCACACACACACAGGCGTAGGCACGCACGCACACAGGCACGCACACACACACACACTGTGTGCTGGGTCAGATCTGGGGGAGCTGTGCCAGGGTAACAGAAGGCTGAGCTCTGCCCCAGCAGGCCGTTCTCCTGCCCCACTCCTCCTCAGCATATGCTGCTACAGCGCAGAGGGGCAGGGCAGGCACAGCAACCTGAGTCTCTGCCCACACCTCACCTCTGACCCCCCACCCTCACCTGTCACAACCAGCCCCCCTACCCCACACCCCTCACCTCTGACCCCCCCACCCTCACCTGTCACAACCAGCCCCCCTACCCTACACCCCTCACCTCTGACCCCCCACCCTCACCTGTCACAACCAGCCCCCCTACCCCACACCCCTCACCTCTGACCCCCCACCCTCACCTGTCACAACCAGCCCCCCTACCCTACACCCCTCACCTCTGACCCCCCACCCTCACCTGTCACAACCAGCCCCCCTACCCTACACCCCTCACCTCTGACCCCCCACCCTCACCTGTCACAACCAGCCCCCCTACCCCACACCCCCCACCCTCACCTGTCACAACCAGCCCCCCTACCCTACACACCTCACCTCTGACCCCCCACCCTCACCTGTCACAACCAGCCCCCCTACCCCACACCCCCCACCCTCACCTGTCACAACCAGCCCCCCTACCCTACACCCCTCACCTCTGACCCCCCCACCCTCACCTGTCACAACCAGCCCCCCTACCCTACACACCTCACCTCTGACCCTCCATCCTCACCTGTCACAACAAACCCCCCCTACCCTACACCCCTCACCCGTCACAACCAACCCACCTCACACGCCTCCCCTCTCATTGCTCCCCCCTCCCCTCACTCTCATACCCCTCCCCGTACCTATGACCCCTAAACCTGGAGGTGTTAGGGCGTGGCACTAGAGCAAAGATCAGATATCCAAGAGCACAAATTACCTCACGGGAGACAGAAGTGCAGACTCATCGGTCAACGACCCTGCTGAACATTAAAATAAGTTACACAAACACAAACCAAGAGCTGGAGAATGGCCAACTGCATTTGCAACAAGACTCCTGTGTCAACCCAGGAGAGCAGTGACAAACACACGCTCCCATATAGGTGAGTGTGAGTACGAATGCGTCAACGAGGTGCATCGATTGTATAAAGGCGCTATATAAACGGCAAACATTTCCCATATATGCTGCATATTGGCTCCTGCTCCTGCTCCACCAGCTGAGCTTGCACAGTAAAAGCTTCCCGTGCTGAAGTTCCCCAGTTGACCAAAAGTTGGCGCTGGCCGGGCCTGGGCCTGGATCCGAGACCGCCGGCCTCATCCGCGCGTGGAACAGCGTGCGCCAGCAGCCTTGCCCAGCTCCTCACATTTGGAGAGGCCCGTTTCCTTTTTCCTGCTGTTTATAAACACGCCGGGCGCTGTTTTTATACTTTCCCTGTTTGACCGTGAAGCAGACGGACCTCGTGAAAAAAATAAATAAATAAAAGGCCGGCCGTCTGGCTCCATTTGATCATGTGAAGGAGCGGAGGAGCCAGGAGGGGGCGGATGAACCAGCCGCTGGAGGGGAGGCAGGGCAGAGACGCTCAGGAAGGGAACGCCAGGTACCGCCGGGTTATACATCATCAACCTTCAGGGTGGCCCTGAGCTCAGCAGGGCAGCGCAGGCTCCTTAACACACGTAAAGACTCCTCCTCCTGGGCACCTGGTCCCCTCCCATCCCCGCCGTTTCGCAGGAAAAGCTTCTGGACCTGGCCGAACAAGGGTTCAGTCAGGGACGCTTAAGTGGCGATCAATGCGGTCCCAAATAATGACCGTGTCAGAGTGTGTAATCGGAGCGTGGCGAGACCGGCCCAGCGTGGCGCTGGAGCGCAGTCATCCGTCAGGCTGATGGAGCGCACGAACCCCAGCACTGCTGCTGCAGCTGCTGCTCCCGCTGAACCACAGCTCCATCTGAGCCTAGAGCCCCCGCCCGGCAAGCACCGGGAACACAATCAGAGACAGAGTCACTGATCCCTGCTGCCCCAGAGCTCTCCAATCAAAGCCAACACAGTCAGAGAGATCGGCCAATGAGAGGACAGAGACACTGATCCCTGCTGCTCCAGAGCTCTCCAGTCAAAGCCAACACAGTCAGAGGGATCGGCCAATGAGAGGACGGAGACACTGATCCCTGCTGCTCCAGAGCTCTCCAGTCAAAGCCAACACAGTCAGAGGGATCGGCCAATGAGAGGACAGAGACACTGATCCCTGCTGCTCCAGAGCTCTCCAGTCAAAGCCAACACAGTCAGAGGGATCGGCCAATGAGAGGACGGAGACACTGATCCCTGCTGCTCCAGAGCTGTCCAATCAAAGCGAACACAGTCAGAGAGATCGGCCAATGAGAGGACAGAGACACTGATCTCTGCTGCTCCAGAGCTCCCCAATCAACACAAATAGTCAGAGATCGGCCAATGAGAGGACAGACAGAGATGTGAGTCCAACCAATGTGAACACACCTGAAAGGAAGAGAAGAGGAAGAGAGAGAAGAGAGGAAGATTGGACTAATCTCTGAAACAGCCAAGCTTTGCAACTAATGTAGGGAGAGGGGAGAGGGTCGAGGCCCTGATCTCTGCAGACCCAGAGCTTATGAAAAGCATTAAATCTGTCATATTTTATTTATAGCCACTATTTATTTAGACTTGGGTGCTTTTACTGATGTTTAGCTTTATAACCTCTGCAAACTGTGGAAATGAAATAACAAGGGAAGGGGGAGGTCGAGGAGCAGAGGACAGATAAGAAGTGTGTGCATGTGTGTGCCTCATATGCGTGTCTGTATGTGAGTGTGTGCGTGTGCCTGTATGCCCGTGTCTTAGGTGCGTGTCTGTATATGCATGCATGTATGTGCATATCTCTTATGTACGACTATGTGCATGTATGTCTGTGCGCTTCTTCTATGTGTCTGTATGTGTATTTATGAGAGTGTGTGTGTCTCGTGGGTGTGTCTGTATGTGCATGTGTGCGTGTCTCATACTGTATGTGTGTGTGTGTCTCATACTGTATGTGTGTGCGTGTGTCTGTATGTGTGTGTGTGTGTCTCATACTGTATGTGTGTGCGTGTGTCTGTATGTGTGTGTGTGTGTGTCTCATACTGTCTGTGTGTGTGTATGTATGTGTGTGGGTGTGTCTCATACTGTATGTGTCTGTCTGTGTGTGTCTCATACTGTCTGTGTGTGTGTGTGTGTGTATGTGTGTGTCTGTATGTGTGTGTGTCTCATACTGTCTGTGTGTGTGTCTCATACTGTCTGTGTGTGTGTGTGTGTGTGTATGTGTGTGTGTCTGTATGTGTGTGTGTCTCATACTGTATGTGTGTGCGTGTGTCTGTATGTGTGTGTGTCTCATACTGTATGTGTGTGTGTGTCTGTATGTGTGTGTGTGCGTGTCTCATACTGTCTGTGTGTGTGTGTGTGTATGTGTGTCTGTATGTGTGTGTGTGTGTCTCATACTGTCTGTGTGTGTGAGTGTGTGTGTGTGTGTGTGTGATTTATGTGTGATTTACACTCAAGGGCTCATGAAGGTAGCCTGCACAGTGACAGGCGAGAGGCCGTTGGGATGAGTGTGTCCCGCAGTCCCAGTGGAAGACGGATGAGCCGGATGCAATCGCACAGAAACACTCGGGTCAGCTCTCCGGCCCGCGTGCTGACGGATCAGCACATCAACACCCATCCATCTTTAATGACCCGGGGGCCACGGCCTCCCCCACGCCACGTCACGGCTCTGCAGAGGGCCAGGGGGCGGGGCCGGGGCCGGGGCCGGGGCCAGGGGACGGGGCCAAAGGCCCGGGGGCCAGCTTCCTGCACACACCAGCTGATGTCAGGGCTGGAAATCAATCAGGACTGGGAACGGTTAACCGAAACCGAGTTGCAAACCTTTACATAAAATGGCTCACAGTTTAAAATAAATGCGTTTTGACCACCGGTGACAAGATGCTCACCGCAGGACTGCACATTGCAGAGGCTTCCCTGGGCTGGGAGCAGACAGGCGGGGCCCAGACAGCACACCTGCCTCCCTGCCTGCCAGCCAGACTCAGCCAGGCCGAAATTATTTTTAACACTCACATTGACCCAGTATACTTCCATTGTCATTACGCCGTTTAGAAGACACTCATACCCTAAACAGCTTAGACAGCCATTTTAAATACCAATCTGTACTGCCGGATATCCAGGTTATTTACGAACCGTTAATGTACTGGTATTGATAACCGAGTACCAATTTGGTTTCATAAACACAATTAATTTATAATTTTATGTAATTTATGTGTCAATTCTCAAAATGTAGTTCATCGTTCATAAATTGAATGCACATTCTACACTCCGTATGTAAACTGCTGTACAATTCGGTCCGAGCCTCAAAAACTACCACTTCTGTCTTGTCCAACTACCGAGCTATTACTGCCAGCGGCAGGATTCTTTTCCAGTCATTTCCAGGACAGTTCCTGGCATTAGTCCCCCTGGTGCAATAGGGGGCCGGAGAGCTGGTCCGTGCCAAACCCCCACCCCGCCCAGAGGAGTTAATGAGGCCAGTACCCGTGACCCCACACAGGCCTCCTGTGAGGGAGGGTTAAGAGCATTCCTCCCCTCAGCAGAAACGGTGCCGGGCTGCGTATAACAGAGACTTGCCGCCTTCAGATTCATAAAACAATATTACCTTTTGTGCAGTATTACTTTTCCTGGAGAGACAAACCCATCCCAGCTGGGATCTGAACCAGAAACCTCCACTGTTCTGCAGCAGTCACACGCCTGTCCACAGAGAGAAAGATTTCCTGGGTCTAGGGCCCCCGAGAGGTATATGTATTATGTATGTGTATGTGTATGTGTGTGAGTGTGTGTGTGTATGTGTGTGAGTGTGTGTATGAGCATGTGTGTGTGTGTGTGCATGTGTGTGTGTCTGTGTGTGTGTGTGTGTGAGTGTGTGTGTGTGTATGAGCATGTGCATGTGTGTGTGTGTGCATGTGCATGTGTGTCTGTGTGTGAGTGTGTGTGTGTGAGTGTGTGTGTGTGTCTGTGTGTGAGTGTGTGTGTGTGAGTGTGTGTGTGTCTGTGTGTGAGTGTGTGTGTGTGTGTGTGTGTGAGTGTGTGTGTGTGTGAGTGTGTGTGTGTGTGTGTGTGTGTGTGTGTGTGAGTGTGTGTGTGAGTGTGTGTGTGTGTGAGTGTGTGTGTGTGTGTGTGTGTGTGTGAGCATATGCAAGACGGGCACTCTCTCATATTTTTCATCGCCTGCACAACATAACTGCCATCGCACAGCTCCTGTCTACGATGCTGCCTGCACTTCCAACCTCTAGAGCGTGATGTCACAGCGTGATGTCACAGCACCGCTCCGCTGCTCAGTGTCTCACACACCGCCACCTGCTGGCCAGCCCGCGCCAGCACACCCCCCCCCACGCCCAGGACATTCCGCAGTGACCGTAAATAAACTGTCAATAAATCTAAACAAACGCGGTGAAGTAAGTAATTCCACAGGCTCATCCCCCCTCGTCACAGGTCTGTGACACACGTCTGAGAGCCCGGAGCGCCGCTCCGCTCGGACATGCCCTCGGGACCGCCGGGACCGCCGGGACCGCCGGGAAGACGGGAAGACGGGAAGAGATCGGCAGCAGACAGGAAGGAGAAAGGATCGCTGACTGACAGCGGTTGACATTACACTGTGAGCGAGGCCATCCGCTAATCCCCCGGAACACTTTTAATACGCCAAAGTCTGCGTTTCCTCCAGATAAACATGATCCTTGTGCCCTTGTGCACGGAATTATATAAGGAAGGAATTACAAGCTTGTTTATATATATAAATAAATGTGTGTGTGTGTACGCATGTGTGCGTGGGTATGTGTGTGTGTGTGTCTGTATGGGTTTCGTAACACATGAGTACAGCAGCATCATACTTATCTATTACTGTATCCATCCACAAACTGGACTGATGCCAGACCTGCAGACTCTTTAATTTAATGACATAATCAAGCAATCAATTACATCCTCCTCCCAGGAGCAACTTCTATTATCACCACTCCACACTGCTGCTCTGACCACTGCTCCACGCTGTTGCACTGACCACTGCTCCACACTGCTGCTCTTATCACTGCTCCACACTGCTGCTCTGACCACTGCTCCACACTGCTGCTCTGACCACTGCTCCACACTGCTGCTCTGACCACTGCTCCACACTGCTGCTCTGACCACTGCTCCACACTGCTGCTCTGACCACTGCTCCACACTGCTGCTCTGACCACTGCTCCACACTGCTGCCCTGACCACTGCTCCACACTGCTGCTCTAATCACTGCTCCACACTGCTGCCCTGACCACTGCTCCACACTGCTGCTCTTATCACTGCTCCACACTGCTGCTCTGACCACTGCTCCACACTGCTGCTCTGACCACTGCTCCACACTGCTGCTCTGACCACTGCTCCACACTGCTGCTCTGACCACTGCTCCACACTGCTGCCCTGACCACTGCTCCACACTGCTGCTCTGACCACTGCTCCACACTGCTGCTCTGACCACTGCTCCACACTGCTGCCCTGACCACTGCTCCACACTGCTGCTCTAATCACTGCTCCACACTGCTGCCCTGACCACTGCTCCACACTGCTGCTCTTATCACTGCTCCACACTGCTGCTCTGACCACTGCTCCACACTGCTGCTCTGACCACTGCTCCACACTGCTGCTCTGACCACTGCTCCACACTGCTGCTCTGACCACTGCTCCACACTGCTGCCCTGACCACTGCTCCACACTGCTGCCCTGACCACTGCTCCACACTGCTGCTCCACACTGCTGCTCTGACCGCTGCCCCACAGTGCTGCCCTGACCACTGCTCCACACTGCTGCTCCACACTGCTGCTCTGACCACTGCTCCACACTGCTGCTCTGACCACTGCTCCCTGCAACTACTCACACACCAATTCTTCCAGCGGTTTGAAGAACTGAAGAAACGCACATTGTTCAGAGGTGACAGACTCTAAATCTCTCCGGAAGTCCCAGTCGCCATCACATGCTTTCAGGCATAAACAACCCCCAGACCCCCCCCACTCCCCCCCTCACCCAGCACTGCGGGTGGAGGTCACCCCCTCATGCAGGGGGTTCTCAGGGCGGGGGTGCTGGGTGAGCGGGGCTGTGAGGGGCAGTAGAGCGCTCTGCCTGGCTCTGCTCCAGGGGCGGGGGTGCTGGGTGAGGGGGCTGTGAGGGGCAGTAGAGCGCTCTGCCTGGCTCTGCTCCAGGGGCGGGGGTGCTGGGTGAGGGGGCTGTGAGGGGCAGTAGAGCGCTCTGCCTGGCTCTGCTCCAGGGGCGGGGGTGCTGGGTGAGCGGGGGTGTATGGGGCAGTAAAGCGCTCTGCCTGGCTCTGCTCCAGGTCATTACCTCAGGCAGCACGGCAGCACATGCTGCGGGCCGGCGGGGGGGAGGGGCTGTTCATTAGCCCTCACTGCAGGGAGTGTGAGGGAGGAGGAGGAGGAGGAGGAGGAGGAGGAGGAGGAGGAGGAGGAGGTGAAGGGCAGTGAGTCTGACTGACCTCTCACACACACACACACACACACACACACACACGGGCACACACACACACACAGACTCACACACACACACGGGCACACACACACACACACACACACACACACATAGGCACACACACACACACACACAGGCACACACACTCACACAGACATACACACAAACACACACACACGGGCACACATACACACAGACTCACACACACACACACACACACTCACACACTCAAACACACACACACACAGGCAGGCGCACAATCACACACGCACACACACGCACATAGGCAGGCATACACACACACAGCTGCACACCACTCCTGTACAGTAGAATCAGTGCAGCATGAAGCACATTGACTCGGCGCTGATTAATCAGAGATAAAAAGCAGCCTGGCTCCAGTTCACAGGTCTGATGACGGATGGGGCAGAGAGAGGGAGCACCTGGGAGACGGGGGGTGATGCCACAATGACGCCATGATGATGATGATGATGATGAAGGTGACTGTGAGAAAACGGAGGCGAGCGGGACGGCCTGTCTCAGGATGACGCAGACCGAGAGGAGTTACGATGATTACCACCCCGAGGCTAATGGGCGAGACCATGGCGGAGGCGCGGTAAAAAAGCAGCGAAGCGCAGAGAGAGGAACGTCCAGACGTCTGGGTGCGCTGCTGTTGATGACGATGGCGATGGCGATAGCGATCACGTAGGAGGAGATGGATTTATAACGACGCCGGCGATCGGTCACGATGGGGGCGACATGGCTCAGGCAGTAAGAGCAGTCGTCTGGTTGCCGGTTCGATCCCCCGCCCGGGCTGTGTCGAAGTGTCCCTGAGCAAGACCACCTAACCCCCAAATGCTCCTGACTAGCTGGTCGGCGCCTTACGTGGCAGCCAATCGCCGTCGGCGTGTGAGTGTGTGTATGAATAGGTGAATGAGAAGCGTCAATTGTACAGCGCTTTGGATAAAGGCGCAATATAAATGCCTGCCATTTGCCATTTGCCATGGCGACGATGAAGAGGATGAACAGGCAGGCGATGGCCGTCACAGCCCCGACGTCCCTCCTGAGCTGGGACTGCACCGGGGGACAGGAGGACAGGAGTCTCTGACGTCAGTGAGTGCACCGTACCCAGAAACACGAAGCCCCTTACAAACGCCATGTACAGGGTCCCGGGCGGAGCAGGCAGCTAAAGAAACGGCTCTCTGGGTCAGCGCACAATACTGACCCCTCTGGCGGACTGCGAGATTGCGGCCTGCGCGCGTCAGCAGGGTAAGCGGGGCGCGGCTGCACGATGTCCGCGCGGCTCTGTTCCCTCGGACATGAAGAACATTCGGATAAACGCCTAATACGGCTTTTTAGTTTAAAGCCATACACGTCTCATTTTCTCACGAAGATAGCTGGTGTCCACACGTGGCACGTGGTTTACGTCTTGCACACAATGCGTGTCCGACACGGGCGTGTGCTTTCAGGAGCTAAAGGCAGCTCAGACTACGGCTAAGATAATGAGCTGCCGCTCCTCTCTGCAGACGCTCTCCGTGTCACACCGGTGAACAGAGTTCTCACCCTTTGTGTTGACATGACAACGCGGCGCTTATTCCTCACTCCCATGGTAACATGGTAGCATGTTGACATGACAACAGATGGCCTGCTGCCCTGCTCTTAATGAGCACGCCGTTGTCTGCGAAGAGAGAGAAAGGGAGAGGACGAGGGCCCAGCAGGAGCTGTGAGTCACAGTCAGCAAACGCCTGCTGTCCTCCCAATCCACACAGGTATGTGCTGCAGTGATCCTGTGTCTGCAATGACACCCAAAGTCCCCCCCTGCAGTGATCCTGTGTCTGCAATGACACCCAAACTCCCCCCCCGCAGTGATCCTGTGTCTGTAATGACACCCAAACTCCCCCCTGCAGTGATCCTGTGTCGGTAATGACACCCAACCCCCCCACAGTGATCCTGTGTCTGTAATGACACCCAAACTCCCCCCTGCAGTGATCCTGTGTCTGTAATGACACCCAAACTCCCCCCTGCAGTGATCCTGTGTCTGCAATGACACCCAAACTCCCCCCTGCAGTGATCCTGTGTCTGTAATGACACCCAAACTCCTCCCTGCAGTGATCCTGTGTCTGTAATGACACCCAACGCCCCTGCAGTGATCCAGTGTCGGTAATGACACCCAAACTCCCCCCCTGCAGTGATCTTGTGTCGGTAATGACACCCAACCCCTCCCTGCAGTGATCCTGTGTCTGTAATGACACCCAAACTCCTCCCTGCAGTGATCCTGTGTCTGTAATGACACCCAACGCCCCTGCAGTGATCCTGGGTCGGTAATGACACATAACCCCCCCTGCAGTGATCCTGTGTCTGCAATGACACCCAAACTCCTCCCTGCAGTGATCCTGTGTCTGCAATGACACCCAACGCCCCTGCAGTGATCCTGTGTCGGTAATGACACACAACCCCCCCTGCAGTGATCTGGTGTCTGTAATGATACCCAACCACCGACCCCCCCCCCCTCCCCCCAAAAAACAACACAGTAAAACAAACCCTCCCTGTAGCCAGACCTGGGTTCAAATA
>NC_083767.1:58868683-58896183 GCF_963514075.1 Conger conger | reverse complement strand
AAAAAGATGAACTGATAACCCTGCGTAATCCCCGCCGTGCAGCTGTAAAGGACGCGCATTACGATCCTGGATTATCGGAGCATTCCCCCTCAAACATCCCAGATTATCAGATGGGCACCGTTGACGCTGGGCATTCCCGGGAACCCTGCTCCAAAACACACAGAGAAATACACGCTCAAATTACCCCGCTACCAACCCGAGCATAATCGCCTCATGAAGCTGCCTAAATCGTTTCTGTCCATTGTTTGCTGTTACATGTTTGTTATGTGATGAAAAGTAGGTCCACACCAGGAAAAACTGAATTGAAAAGCATACAAGGGGAGAGAAAATGAACAGAGGCGAAGCAGACAGGCTCGACATGGCAATTTTAGCGCGTTTTCTTTGATTTACATGGTATTATTTTAGCTTTCGTCAGCATCCTCCTAAAAATAAAGCTCCTATTAGCATGATGACTCACCTGCTGCCGTGCCAGCCTTTCTGTCCGGGGCGTCACGGACACACACGAGCCCTGGAGGGCACCCGTGAAACACAAACAAGCCCCGCGGGGTTTTGTGTTGTGCTCGCCGTTGTTTCTGTTGACCTTCTCATAGCAGTTGAATCATGAAGTATTCTTTACAAATGCCCCCTTCACAAGTGGGACTCATTAAACCTGATCACTAAGCTGCACACGGAGAACGGCCAGAACCTCTGCACGGCAGAGCAGCCATTACAAACCCCCACAATCGGCTGTCAGTCGCCGATCGAACGGTTTCACTCTTCACAGCAAAACACAACCCGTCGGCGACCGATAGCATGGTGCAGCACCCAGTTTCGGTTTCAGAGGGAGAAAGCAAACTTGTGTCTGCCATCATAGTAACTGCTATTTTAGTATGTTTATAAATAATAATATCAGCAAGTTTAATCCAATCGTTATATTTAAAGAGCAGGGGTATTTTGCCAAAAATAAATCGACAAAGCGCTGTCCTTATGCTGTTACAGAGTGAGCAGACGATCCAACTCAATCGCCTGAGGGTGACACTCCCTGATGTCTTTTCTGTCTTATTAAATCCCACGTCAACTAAACTCATGATCAAAACCATGAAAAGCAGACTAACTAGCTAGACTGACTAACCAGACTACGTAGTCGGTCATAATCGTTTAACATCACGTTGGAGAAGCGGTGTTGACCGTTTTATAGGCTAACGGTGCTAGCTGCTGTTAGCCACGGGCTTCTTGGCCATTCAAATCCAGGGATTAGTGCGGTAAGCCATGCAGCAGCAGCAGCAGCTCATTTTTGAAATGCCAGAGTATAGTACAGTCATATATAAGACACAGCAGAGGGCTTTTCTCAGGCACACACACACGTGCGGCTCCCTCTATCTTCCCTCACGTCTACCTGCAGTTCTTGGATTGAAATGAAATGCTATTATTTTCCTGCTTATAAATGTATTATATTCATTTTGTGGCATAATGAACATTTTAAATACAAGAGAAAGGTGAGTCAGCTCGGACAACACTGTGAAGTCTTTCAGTTTGTGATTATGCAGACAGCCCTGTTCTAAATTCATACAGTAAGGCATCATCACAGTACAGGTCAAAGGTAGGGCGGATGCAGTACGCAAATACATACCCTTTGAAGAACACCTACAAATTAAAGACATTGTACCAGCAGTGATGCACCTCATATAGAAAAACATATAACATGATTTACCTGCGTCTATGTGTGTGTGTGCGTGTGTGAGAGAGAGAGTGTGTGTGTGTGTGAGGGAGAGAGAGTGTGTGTGTGTGTGTGTGTGTGGGAGAATGTGTGGGTGTGTGAGAGAGAGCGTGTGTGTGTGAGTGAGAGAGAGTGGGTGTGTGAGTGAGAGAGTGTGTGTGTGAGTGAGAGAGAGTGGGTGTGTGAGAGAGAGCGTGTGTGTGTGAGTGAGAGAGAGTGGGTGTGTGTGAGAGAGAGTGTGTGGGTGTGTTTGGGTGTGTGTGTGTGGGGGTGAGGGAGGGAGAGTGTGTGGGTGTGTGTGTGTGTGGGGGTGAGGGAGGGAGAGTGTGTGGGTGTGTGTGTGGGGGTGAGGGAGGGAGAGTGTGTGGGTGTGTGCGTCTGTGTGTGCACACCGGAGCACTTGAGAAGATGGGAACATCGCTTACAGCTGTGAAAGTAGGATTAAAGCCACAGTCAACAAACGGCTGGATGATGTGACCATAGTATCGGATATCGATTAATATTTTTACAATAAAAACACACTTGTGCACGCCCCCTCCCTCCCTCTACCTCCCTCACGTGTACCTGCAGTTCTCGGATAGGACTGCAGGGGGCCCTGCCCCCCTCCCTGCCCATATCGAGCCTCCCCTTCAGACAGGCTGTCTGAAGGGCAAAGCGTGATGCCAGATCACCTCCATTGTTGCTGTGTCAATAAATCTTTATGCATTTTTCTTAATTAACTCCCATAAGCTATCCCGACTGAGACAATAATAAGCACCTGCATGCATAATAAACATGAAAAAATATTGTTTTTCTACACCATTATTTATTTTCTCAGCAAGAGCCCCAATTCACTCAACTCAACATTCTGTGCCCAGTTTACACAATTCAACCTATTTTTACCACTTATGCGAGGAATGAACCTCACATTTCAGGGTCCAGATTCAAGGCCCAGTTCTCTAGCCATTACCACTGCACGAATACACAGGAACTGTATGATTCATATTTAAGCAGCATATAAGAACTTGTAGCTACTTAACAAGCCCAGATCAGCGTTTAATCAACACCTCAATCAACCCCAGCTCAAAATGCAATCAACCAAACCAGTACAGTATTCAAGCAACAGCTCAATCAAACTCAGGTCGGTTTTGAATTAACAGCTCAATCACACCCAGATCAGTGTTTAACCAGCAGCTCAATCAAACCCAGATCAGTGTGTAATCAGAAACTCAATCAAACCCAAATCAGTGTTTGTAGGGCGGCCTGCCTGTAGTGTAGTGGTTAAGGTACATAACTGGGACCCGCAAGGTCGGTGGTTCAATCCCCAGTCCAGCCACAATAAGATCCGCACAGCTGTTGGGCCCTTGAGCAAGGCCCTTAATCCTGCATTGCTCCAGGGGAGGATTGTCTCCTGCTTAGTCTAATCAACTGTACGTCCCTCTGGATAAGAGCGTCTGCCAAATGCCATTAATGTAATGTAATGTGTTTAATCAGCAGCTCAATCACACCCAGATCAATTTAATCAGCAGCTCAATCAAACCCAGATCAGAGTTTAATCAGCAGCTCAATCAAACTCAGATCAGTTTAACGACAAGCTCAGTTAAATAGTGTACAATAAACAGCCAAATCGAGCCTCATGCTCGAAAAGCAGTTGTAGCAAAAACAGCCCACACAAAGGACTGGCATTGAGATAGAATAGATAAAATATTCACAATGTGAATATTTCACAGACATGGCTACGAGACAAAATTTAATTTCACTGTTGTAAATCACAGTGAGAGATTGCTATTTCAGCCTGACACAAAGCGCCGTGAGTAGATATGGTCACCTATGCCTGGCTCACATTCAGCAGTTGGTTTGTATCAGAGGCACTGAATTAGAGCTACAGACCTACAGACGGTTATCCTGGTTTTTGACTTAAAGTGAGAATCTCATTTAGTCCCAAAGACATGGTGCAGGGAAGTAAATAGGTAATGAGCTTCTTTAATTATTCTTGATGAAGCAGAGCCTACACGGCTGGTTGGAGTCAGAGAGATAAAGCTCCCTGATCGAGATGAAGAGAACCCCCTCGGGCTGTTCTGTTTCTGAGGCGGTACTCCATGTCCTGAAGGCTGCTCTTCTCTCCACGGTAAAAGTCACACGAAAGCACGTTCTAAATCTACGGCCGCGTCGCCGCGGACAGTTTTCACTTGAGAGCGTCGGGTTCCGGCGAGCCGCCCGATCGATCAAACCGCATCCCGGAACATTCCAAACTTTAAATTCTGCGCGCCGAATTGCCAAGTCATTTAAAATGCACAGAAGCCGGTGACAGGAATGGTTTGCGACGTCCCCTGGAAAATGCTAAGAGCCGCGCTGACATACTCATTACAGAATACGTGACAGCTGGTGCTTATCATGCTTGGTTTCCCACGGCTTATCCGACCTCCGAAGATGATTACACTGTCTGTGTGTGCGGACCGGAATTAAACCTTCACTCTTAAAGGTGTGTATTCAATCAACGTTTGTCCTGACTGTAACTGTGACTTAGCGTTCTACTTTTTCTTCGGAAACTTCGTTCTGGAAGTTAGTTTAAAGCGATTGCTGAACTTTTAAAAACATTTATTTTTGAGATGAAGTATGTCATTTATGATCTCAAGTGTTTGGAGAACTGACACAGTGGGCGGCCAATCAAGAGAACTTTTAAAGTGAATATTCATACAGAACAGACACACCGCGTCCAGCACTTGAGTTCATAAATGACAGTCAATATCAAAATGAAATGCTATTATTTTCCTGTTCATAAATGTTTAAAAATATACATTTTGTGGCATAATGAACATTTTAAATACAAGAGAAATGTGAGTCAGCTCGGACAACACTGTGAAGTCTTTCAGTTTGTGATTATGCAGACAGCCCTGTTCTAAATTCATACAGTACAGCATCATCACAGTACAGGTCAAAGGTAGGGCGAATGCATTACACAAATACATACCCCTTGAAGAACACCTACAAATTAAAGACATTGTACCAGCAGTGATGCACCTCATATAGAAAAACATTCAACATCATTTACCTGCGCCTATGTGTGTGTGTGTGTGTGAGAGAGAGAGAGGGTGTGTGTGTGTGAGGGAGAGAGAGTGTGTGGGTGTGTGTGTGTGAGGGAGAGAGAGTATGTGGGTGTGTGGGTGTGTGTGTGTGTGTGTGTGTGTGTGTGCATGCTGGAGCACTTGAGAAGATGGGAACATCACTTACAGCTGTGAAAGTAGGACTACTGCCATTGTCAACAAACGGCTGGGTGATGTGATGATAGTATCAGATATCGATAAATATTTTTTTTATTAGAAATTGGCTTTAAACAACACATTAACTTTGGGGTGTGTTCTGGAATTTTCTACTTTATCGGCACCACCTATTCCCGAAACAGATGTGACTGTGTTCAGAGCCATGCAGTAATTGATCTGCAATAATTTAATACATCGGCGCTATTTTCTCCCTCTCTCTCACACTCCCTCTCACACAGACACAGAGTTCAACCTCTCGAAAAACATATTCGAGAGGTCTTTTGCAGATAGCAGCACTGCTTCACTTCTGAATAGTTTCTATCTAAAAAATAAAAAATAAGAACCCACTTCTTCATAAGTTTCCTTCTCTGAAGTTGATTGCTTGCCACTGCGGGCGTAAGGATAAACACTCGGACGCCTCTTGCATATTCACGAGGCTTCAGACTACGGATTATCCGGGGGAAGATCCAACGCGAAGCGCCGGTACTTCGAGATTTTTCCCCGCAGAATTTCTTAGATCATTCCGGCCATGCACTTCATCACCCACAGATATCTCACTTCAGTAGTAATTATTCCCTCATGACAACCTGTTGAGAGAATATGTCAGCTGAATGGACCTCCATGTCAGGTTCTGTGCCTTTCTGTTATTCTGTTCCCCACCCCGGCTCTAGCGTTCCCCGTACCTGTGCCTCGTTATTATCTGTTTAGTTCTGCTCTGCTCTTCTGGATTTTATGGTTTTGATCTCTGCCGGGTTTTTGGATTCTGTTTTGGTTTTTGCACTTGTACCTTTGCTTGTTTGGACTTCCTGGTTTCCCTACATCGCTCTGCCTGCCCTGTGTGTACCTGTCTATTCTGACCACTGCCTGTTTTTTTTTTTACAACGTTTTGCCCTTTTGGCCATTAAAACCTGCCTTATTCATGTTATAGTCTGCGATTGGTTCCCGAGTCCCGAACCCTGCCACTCCAGCTCAGGGGTGAAGCACAGTCTCCTCTCCCGATGCCATGGACAGGACCCAACATACTGACATCATTACATCCCATCAATTCAATTAGCAGGAGCTAAGCTGGCAGGGCTTGCATGCCATATAACATCCTGTAGTACTGTAATACATTAAACTGTTAAGGTTTAATGCTGTTTTAGTGAGAGGCCACTCAGGATTTAGCACCCCGCAGGGGTGGGCATCAGCCGACGGGACACCTCTGCTTTTCGGACGGTGCTGCGGAACCAAGCAGCCAAAACCGGGCTTCGTTCTCTGAGGCCCAGTCCCTGGTCTTATCGAGCGGCGCTGCTCTCTACCACCACCGCGGTCGGCTCCCGTATAGGGACTTTGTAAGTCATTACATCAATGCGATTGGGCAGACGCTCTTATCCAGAGCGACGTACAGTTGATTAGACTAAGCAGCAGACAATCCTGCCCCTGGAGCAGTGCAGGGTTAAGGGCCTTACTCAAGGGCCCAACGGCTGTGCGGATCTTATTGTGGCTACACCGGGATTAGAACCACCGACCTTGCGTGTCCCAGTCACGTACCTTAACCACTACGCTACAGGCTGCACAATTCATCCCAGTGTTCTGCAGAGACAGTAATACTTTGCGGACGACTCGGGGACAGACTGCGTCACCGCCGAGCCGCTCCGTCTCAGACGCCCAGCGGAGGAGGAGCCGCGCTGGACACTCCTGACTGTGCAGCCTGCGGCTCCAAATAGTACAAAACGGTGGCGCCCGTCGACTTCCGTGCATAATGAACATTTTAAACACGAGAGGGAAGGTGAGTCAGCTCGGACAGCGCTGTGAAGTCTTTCAGTTTGTGACTGTGCAGACGTTCAGACGTGCAGACATGTTCTAAATTCATACAGTACAGCGTCATCTCAGTACAGGTCAAAGGTAGGACGGATGCAGTACGCAAATACATACCCTTTGAAGAACACCGACAAATTAAAGACATTGTACCAGCAGTGACGTAAGTACCTCATATAGAAAAACATTTAACATGATTTACCTGCCTCTATGTGTGTGTGCATGTGAGAGAGAGAGTGTGTGTGCGTGTGTGTGTGAGAGGGAGATAGTGTGTGTGTGCGTGTGAGTGTGTGTGTGCGAGAGTGTGTGTGTGCGTGTGAGAGTGTGTGTGTGTGTGCGTGTGAGAGTGTGTGTTTGAGGGAGAGTGTGTGTGAGGGAGTGTGTGTGTGTGTGTGTGCGTGCGCGTGTGAGAGAGTGTGTGTGTGTGAGGGAGAGAGTGGCTTCCAAAACGCTTTTCAGTAGCCTGTGGATAGTCAGTTGGTGATATTTGTTCAGCAGTCTGTGCAGAACCCAGGGAAGTGACAGTGTACCTGCGTCCAGCAGACTGAAGCAGGGATGTCAGTCAGGGATGGAGAGCTGGATCTGGGCCCGGGGGGGGGGGGGGGATATTTAAGGGTGATTCCTGTACCAGAGCACAGGGGCGATCAGGGCTTTCCATATGAGTGTGGGGCGGTGCGGGAGGTGGGGGGTGTTGTATGTCTGTCACAATGACAAACCCCATTTCTTTGGGTCCCAGGGAGATGTCACGTTTGTACCCAGCCATCCCGTTAGAGCAATGGTCTCCAACCCTGGTCCTGGAGAGCGACTGGGTCTGGAGACCACTGCCTGAGCGCAACGCTGGTTTCTGTGGTGCAGCGTCTGCCACCAGCCCTGCCAGTGTTTTTACGTGTGGCTCAGTAACTCAGTAGTTAAGCGGCTCCTAATGGTAAACTCCCAGCACTGCAAGTACTGCAAGGATGCTGCATTTGCTCTCGTCGGCAGAAAGACTGGCCAAAAAACCGAACGCGACAGCGCTCAACGCCACTTTCTGCAACTGGAGGAGTGAGACTGCAGCCCGGAGTAACCGGCGGTCCACGGGGGGCCGCTCACTGAATATAAATGCCCAGAAAAAGCTTGTGTCGGCAGCGCAACAATGCAAATTCATCTCGGCCCAATAACTAATACATTATTCAAGAGCTGCTCCGGAGCGCGTGCTGAGCAATCATTTAAAAATGGTGCAATGAGAAAACGCAAGACGGCCGGGCGTACAGCCCCAGGTTTCTTTTTTTGGTTTTTTTTTTTTAAAGAGAGGGAAAAGGAAGAGAAGATGTCTGATCTCCTTCCCCCGGCTTTGGTTTCACGGCAAAGGGCATCTCTCTCTGACTGGAGCCTGCCTGGAGAGGAGTCTGCGATAAAGCAGAACGAGGCAGAGAAGAAAAAAATACTCCCTTTGGTCCTCAGTCCACAGGCTTCTCCTCTTCTCTCTCTCTCTCTCCCTCACTCTCCACCTCTCTCTCTCTCTCTCTCCCTCACTCTCCCTCTCTCTCTTCACCTCTCTCTCTCTCCCTCTCTCCCTCTGCGTGAGAAAGACTTTGATAACCACAAACTCACCCTGAATGAACTGACGCCGGGTGAGCGGTGTGTGTACATGCGCGTGTGTGTGTGTGTGTGCGTGCGTGCGTGCGTGCGTGCGTGTGCGTGCGTGCGTGTGTGTGTGTGTGTGTGTGTGTGTGTGTGTGAGTGTGTGCGTGTGTGTGCGTGAGTGCGTGTGTGTGTGTGTGTGTGCGCCAGCCAGCGGGGGTCAGGGAGATCAGACACCGAGCAAAGTGAAGTCAGAATATTAAGTGCCAAGGCCCTGTAGAAAAAGGTTTAATCCTGTAGTAGAGGCACTTCAGGTGAAGTAGACTGCACAAGGGTACAACAGGGGTCCCACCTGAGAATCTCACCTGTTACAGCTCACCTATCTCACACTCTCGGTCCTACATTATTCACTGCGCTACTGAAGACATGCCTCCCCACACACACACACACTCACACACACACACATACACACACACACACACACACACACACAGCAGTGGGAGCCCTGCCACGATGCAGGAGTTCATGTGTGCTCTATAACTCAGTAGTTCAGTAGCTCCTAATCATAAACTACAAAAGCATAAAGCTCTACTTCATTAGAATGGACGCAAAGATGCTCCCCCAAACTAGAACTGGACAACAACCCATGTCCAGACCTTGTGCTAAATAATGACATCAGAATGACACAGGCGTTTCGGGGAAAATCTAATCAAAGGATGACTTGACACTTTCCCAAAGCCCTTTGAAGAGTACGCTGTTTGGAATGTTTTTTCTCAAAGCTCTGTCAACTCCATTGCTTTCAATTACCAGTAGTGGTCATTATCATCAGCGTTAGAAAGTACAGTCAATAACATCCTCATCAGATGTCTCTCCTTTTCCAACTCAAAGGGTTAAATAAATACCCAGGTGACACGCCGAGTGCTGAAAAGGGAGGGAGGAGGGAAAGTTGCCGGGTGTGTGAGGAGCTGAGAGGGGTAGGGGCGGGCGGCAGAGCTGATCCAGGCCCGCTGATCCCCGCCGGGAGCACTCAGCAGCCCGTGATGAGATATCGATCGCCACGGAGACGCCACGGGACAGGCCCCCCGTCCCAAAAGCGGGAGAGGGGTAATAATGGCATTTCGTAACGAATCCTCCCAGAAAAAGAAATCATAAAAAGACATAACCCCCCCCCCCCGTTCCCGGTACACGCTCCGGCCTGCTCCAGCGGGGCCCTGGGTCGGGCAGACCGATACCGGGCCCTCGCGCGGAGATTAATCAGAACATGCCCGCCGGGGCCCGCTGGAGCAGAACCCAGAGAGCGATATTGATGTGAGCAGCAGAGCAGGTCCGCCGTGATGGATCACAGCGGTCTCCGGTCCTGACAGGGCGGTTTGGACAACACTTCATTACGCCGTAACACGGAGCGGAGTCTCTTAGCCACAGCGAATCACATTAGGATTACATTGCTATATATGAATCCAGTTGTGTGAGTTTGAAATGAACTACATCAGAAAATACAGAGCATATATACAGTATACACAGGCAGTGGGGTCCCAAGGTCAGAGGTTTTTTTCCAGGGTTTTTTTTTCCATGTAATCCTGGAAATAAAGTTTGAGGATTTTGAAAAATGTAAAACAAATTAAAGTTACTTCAAAGCTTCAAAACTACTAAATAGGCTAAATAAGAACAAAGAGTGCTGCACAATCCACAATCACCTGACCTCAACCCCAGTGACAATCACCTGACCTCAAACACTGACAATCACCTGACCTCAACCCCACTGACAATCACCTGACCTCAACCCCACTGACAATCACCTGACCTCAACCCCACTGACAATCACCTGACCTCCACCCCACTGACAATCACCTGACCTCAACCCCACTGACAATCACCTGACCTCCACCCCACTGACAATCACCTGTCCTCAACCCCACTGACAATCACCTGACCTCAACCCCACTGACAAACACCTGACCTCAACCCCACTGACAATCACCTGACCTCAACCCCACTGACAAACACCTGACCTCAACCCCACTGACAATCACCTGACCTCAACCCCACTGACAATCACCTGACCTCCACCCCACTGACAATCACCTGTCCTCAACCCCACTGACAATCACCTGACCTCAACCCCACTGACAATCACCTGACCTCAACCCCACTGACAATCACCTGACCTCAACCCCAGTGAATATTTATGGTGGCACTTGAAGGCTGACAGAAGCCAA
The DNA here is from genome assembly GCF_963514075.1 of Conger conger. Classification (NCBI taxonomy): domain Eukaryota; kingdom Metazoa; phylum Chordata; class Actinopteri; order Anguilliformes; family Congridae; genus Conger; species Conger conger. The sequence continues at coordinate 58,885,675 of NC_083767.1, read as the reverse complement.
TCATCACAAGATGCTCTTTGGAACAAAATAATCAAGTAAAATAATGCTGGAATAACCTGGATCAACAGGTTTTTGTCGGCTTGAGTGCACGCTGCCATTAAAGCATTAAAGGTGGACATACCGAATACTGAAATTCATGTACATTTTTCAAAGATTCAACTTTTCACTCTAATTGTTATGCGGCTAACAGAATTTGTAATTAAAACGTTTGTATTAAATTAGAAAAGAATGCAAAATAGAAGCTTTTTCACTTGTGCCCTCAGTCTTTTGGACCCCACTGCATATACACACATACACATGGAAGTATACACAGACATACCATACATGTAAAGACAATCCATATTTATTAGCATCTAAAGAGTTTGCGCGTTATAGAGAGTACTTATTTGACCCAGGTCTGGTATCCACACACTGCCTCCCTGACCAGCAGAGGCTGGTCTGCCCTGCAGTTCTCTCTTCCTCTCAGCTGCTCATAACTGATGGCACTCAACGCCCGCATCTGCTGCTGCTTAGCGTTCTCTCATGCTAGCACAATTACTTTATCTACTAAGAAACAGACAAAGCACTTTCCCTTCAAGTTTAATCCCAAGCTGCTTGGAAACCCAACAAAAATGTCTTGACTTTTCTTCTTTTTTTTTTCCTCCCTGATTAATATTTAAGGCTTGTGTTTTTTTGTGTCTTCCCGGGAGGAAACCGTACGTAAATTTAACTACGACTCTGAAGTGTTCCATTGGGGCGGCTTTCTGAAATGAGGCATATTGATCCCATTAAATTAATTGTGTTAAGTCTCCAGGTGAGATCTGTTACCAAATCTTCCCTGCTACACTGTACCCATCACATTGTATCGGGCATGACCTTAAAAGTTCATAGTACAGGGGTGGCAAACTGTTTCCCTGGAGGGAACACAGGGTCTGCTGAGTTTTTTTTGCTACTCAACACTTATTAGACCATTAATACCTGGTGAATTGGGTGTTCATTTCCCGTCGATTTTAAGGTGAAAACAAAAACCTTGACTTATAGGAACTCCTGGTTTATAGGAAATGCACTGTGCACTGCTACGTGAAGATGTCCGCTGTTAAGAGCATTACACCAGATGCATTCTGACTGATTGATTTTAGGACCCATTTGCAGGGATTGGATTTCATAGGAGCTCTTCAGAAAGAGAACCACTCCTGAGAAACAGCAGGAACCACAAACCCACGGGAGTCCAGTGTCTTAACTACTGCTCGATATTTGTGCAGACTTAAGACTTCAAAATGAACACAAGACATAAAATAACAGGTCGCTCCTATCCACTCCTAGTTGTTTCTAGTTGCAGGTTGTTTTTACGATAGGGGATTTCAGGGGGCATTGGATTCTCCAAGTTGCATTTGAGGGGGCATTGAATTCTGGGTTTGAATTGATTTGAACTGCAACAAATAGTATTTATTTAAACTGGTGTTCTGTTAAATTGATTGGCTGCTCTTGTGCAATTTGTTCAATAAAAGCATGTTGGAAATAATGTATTATGCTGAGAGGAAGCGGGGGAAATCGAAGGACCCATCGGACGTCTGTTCCTGCCCACTGCTGTCTGTTCTGGCCCCACGGTGGTGGAATGACCTTCCTGTGGATGTCAGAACAGCAGAGCCTCTGACCACTTTCAAATGCAGACTGAAGACACCTTTCCCTCCCTACCTCACCACCATGATTAGCCTTGCGTATGCCATAGATTATAATGGCACTTATATATAGTTATTGTCGTGCTCAGGGTATTCTAGCTGCCAACCGTGGTATGCTAGTTGGTAAGTTCAGGTATTCTTCAAGGGTTCCAACTGTATCTGTGTGGTCACGCTAGGACTTGGAACCGTACTGTCCTTTAGGGTCCTCATCGCACTTGTCCCTGTGTTCAATCTGCCCTTCATTGTACGTCCCTCAGGATAAGAGTGTCTGCTAAATACCTGTAATGTAATGTATTAAATCTTTTATATTCCCTGGGCATAGGCTATTCATTTTCTGGGCTATGTGTACGCAGTGGGCCTAAATCAGAAAGACATTAGAACTGTGCACTCTTCAATATTTGTTCATTTATCGCAAATCATATCCTCATCGCAATATTCAACAACGTTATTGCATATTTTCTTCATATCGCGCAACCCTACGGGATTTGAGGGGGGCACAGATTTCTGGGGTTGACCTGAAGGGGCACAGAATTCTGAGTTTGATTTGAAGGGGCACAGGAACTGGGTTCGATTTAGGTTCATGCAAAATGATGTGACCTATTCACACTCGGACTAGTGGGGAGCCGCATGCTCCCTTCTTACTTTGCCTAAGAATAATTAGATTGTATCTGCCTTTCTCCCAGCCTTACAAAACAATCAATCCCTCATATAAAAACAGCATATTAAATTCCTTCTGCTCACAGCCAGACAGGATCTTCATAGACTCCTTGAATCAGGTTCATCGAAAGGTCTGCAGCACGGATCCAGTTCAATCCGGACAGCCTTTGCTAGCGGCCTCCTCAGACTACAGTGTCGTGTCCTTTATACTGTCTCTTAATGAACAGTGCTTATGTAAAGAAAACACACGCTTAACTAGACCACACTGTACACGGCAGAAAGCTGAACCATGCCCCCACTTCTGACAGCCAGGAGAATTATCAGCCTAAGTGCAAACTGAGTGACATCATAAACGTGAAAAAGTGAAAATGAGAAAGAAAAAAAACAGTGAATGGAAGGACAAAGGGACTTTAAAAAAAAGAAGAAGCACAGTCAATATGAATTTCGTCATTTGCAGTAAAGACGCATTGCGTTAATGTGTGTCTGCATTGAACAGTTGCTGGAATTGATGGCGCTATTTTGCTTGTCCATGATGCTGATTTAATTGAGATGGAACCGACAATGAGAAGGGGACTGACTTTCATCGGTCTTTCGTTGTTTTTAGAAAATATGACCAAATATTACATGTACCAAAACGAATAGTTGTCTAATTTATTGTTCCTCTGCCTCCTCCCACGTAACTACCCTTTCAGAATAACGAGCGAATGGCAGCAATAATTGCGGAGAAAAGTTTGAATTTATCAGCGAAAGTCAGCTAGCACGACCCAAAAACCTTCAAACGTCCCCCAGAACGAGGACCATAACGGAGCGCCCTTCTCACCCTCGTTGAGAGTACCGCAGAAAGGAGCAGAGTATTGTGATAGTCCCATAGCCGTACTGATCATTTACATTCCTGATATTTCTCATTTGTGATTCCAGCCATAATCTGAGTAATACCTGGATCATCCACACACCTTTCCATCTTCATTATCCCTACTGGTAAATGGTAAATGGTTGGCATTTATATAGCGCCTTTATCCAAAGCGCTGTACAATTGATGCTTCTCATTCACCCATTCATACACACACTCACACACACCAACGGCGATTGGCTGCCATGCAAGGCGCCGACCAGCTCGTCAGGAGCATTTAGGGGTTAGGTGTCTTGCTCAGGGACACTTCAACACAGCCCGGGCGGGGGATCGAACCGGCAAACCTCCGACTGCCAGACAACTGCTCTTACTGCCTGTCGCCCCCTACTGTCCCAAGAGTACCCCTCTTACCCCTGATGGTCACCATCCTTCACCCCTCTTGGTGTTTCTCAATGCTAATAGCAGTGATAGTAACAGCAGGACTGCAGTGGTGTGGGTCTAGTTACTGTGGCAATCATTTCACAGGCTGCACTTTGCACCGAAAGATATGTGGGCCGTAGCAAATGTTTTTAGTTTCTTTTTCTTCTATCAAGTAGAAAATATTACCTTGTTTTAAGTTAGTTTGCCGAAATGTTCTCACCCCATTGGCAAATCTTGAAGTGAGTGAGACTTCCTCACCTCAACGGCCGATTATGTCTCATTTAGCAAAAAATAGAAATAAATGAGAGTCTAAGTCTAGATGTAAGACTACGATACTTGTTAAGACTGACTTATTTAGTTTTGTGCAGTGTGCAGGGTGCAATAATGTGAAAAGGCAGGTGGGAGGCAGGCAGGCAGGCAGGCCCCGTTCACAGACATGGCAGGGGCACCACTGTGGGCTGGGTGGCGTTCCCGGCAGGCTGCCGGGGGCGGAGATTAGAGCTGTCACAGAGGTGAAGCTCTGCTCGGAGAGGACAGCAGGCGGTGTGGGAGGGGACAGGCCCTCTCCCCGGGAGTTCTCCAAGAGAGAGAAAAGACTTTATCTGGCACCGCTTAAAAAAAAAAAAAAATCCAGCTGCCGAAATGTACGAATATATACAGGAGGGACCTCGATGCGCGCGGTCGAAGACAATCCTTAAAATATGCGATTGTCGTCAGCGACGACCTGGGGGAATTAACGGGAAGAGGGACAGGGGCGATTGGTGTGGACGGCTCTGTCACACCCCCGCAGGTTTTTTTTTTTTTTGCCCTTTTTCTCCCAATTTAGTAGCCAATTGGACCCCGTCTGATTCAATTAGAGCCAGTATTAGATACCGCCCACACCTCGTCCCTCGGCGGCCAACGGGAGAGCGACACGCCTTCTTCAAGCCGTCTCGCCTCCCGAGCTGTAACCGTGATTCCGAGGCTCCTGAGGTGCTTGATTTGTGCACCGATCTACTAACCCTGCCAAGTCCCTCCCTCTGGAGCAGCGAGCCAATTATTGCTGCTCCACGTGAGCCGGCCAAACTTGGCTTTTGGCAGGACCGAGAATCGAACCCCGGTCCCCGGTGTGCAACTGCAGCGAACTGCAACCGCGAGTCTGCTGCGTCTTAGCCTGTTGCGCCACCACGGCTCCCACACCCCCGCAGGTTTGGCGGTACAGCTGTGCGCGGAATGGGACGACGGCCAGCCGCGGGGGGAGGGAGGAGCGGTCACCCGCCCGGGGCGAGAGGGGGTGCGTCTCTGCGGCTCCGTTCGGGGGTTTTAGGACCGGACTGGAGAGAAAGGAAGGAAGGAGTGAGAGGGAGGGGATGCCGATGAAGAAGAGAAGAGAAGAGGGAACGCAGGTAGCCCCCCAAAACCTGTGACCGAGCCCGAACCCCAAAACCAAGACTCAACGCTCCATACCGGGGCAAACCCACCAAGCACATCCTGTCTGTGACACAACACACGCAAACAACGCCGTTTGAGCTCGGACTACCCGGCCCACAGGCCTGTGCATATTCCAGACTCACGTAACGGTCCTCCAACGCGGGGTCTATCTGCCCACATAAGCCATCCGTTGTGACGCAGCTGATGCAGACTTTAGTCCTGCTCTGATATAGATCTGTTCAGATCCAGGGCTTTTTGTGCCTTCTGGGTGATATTGCGCTCTTATTCTCCTGACGCCAACCCGTCAGTCATCCTGGAAGAGAATTGCTTGCCAAGTGACTGTAATGTAATCTAAGGCAGCTGAGCGGATACAGCCTTTACTCCTGTTTATATGGGGGTCTGTTGTGATTCAGGGTTTTTTTGAGCCTGAATGGTGATTTGTGATACAGCACTTTCATACTCCTAATACTAACCTGTCAGTCGCTCGGGGTGAGAATGCCCGCAGAGTGACTGTAATGTAATCTAAGGTAGCTGAGCTGATGCAGCCGGTGTACATTGGGGTCTGCCGTGATTGGTTAGATGCAGCCTCTGTATTGGAGTCTGGGTTTTTGCTGATTCATGGCGCCGGAAAGGATTTCCCGCAACACCCACTCACTGAGCGGTGCCCGGGAGGGGGCCCGGGACGGGAGACGCCAAAGATGCAGTCACCTGACGCAGGACGCACCCTTCCCTCCCGCCCTCGCCTCTCTCCTCTCTCCACTGCAGTCCGGTCCTCTCCTCCACTCCCTGTCTCTGCCCTCTGGTTCATCCCTTTCTCTCTCTCTCTCTCTCTCTCCCCGGTCCCCTCTGTGCGTTCCCAAACTCTCAGCACAATGAATAATTCAAAGCAACTCAAAGCAACCCAAAGCGGCCCTCGCTGCAAAAGTCACCGTCTTAACAAGTATTTTAGTCTTGACTCTCAAGTTCTCTTTGTAAAATTTAAGTAAAATAAATACAATTTTAAGTCTCAATATAAGATTAAAATGGTTGGTTTTTGCAGTGCTATGTTACAGTAGAGGATCAGAGTGTGGCCCTGTGTTATATTAGATGGTCAGTGTGGCCCTGTGTTATATTAGATGGTGACAGTGTGGCCCTGTGTTATATTAGATGGTGACAGTGTGACCCTGTGTTATATTAGATGGTGACAGTGTGGCCCTGTGTTATATTAGATGGTCAGTGTGACCCTGTGTTATATTAGATGGTCACAGTGTGACCCTGTGTTATATTAGATGGTGACAGTGTGGCCCTGTGTTATATTAGATGGTGACAGTGTGGCCCTGTGTTATATTAGATGGTCAGTGTGACCCTGTGTTATATTAGATGGTCACAGTGTGACCCTGTGTTATATTAGATGGTCAGTGTGGCCCTGTGTTATATTAGATGGTCAGTGTGGCCCTGTGTTATATTAGATGGTCAGTGTGGCCCTGTGTTATATTAGATGGTGACAGTGTGGCCCTGTGTTATATTAGATGGTGACAGTGTGGCCCTGTGTTATATTAGATGATCAGTGTGGCCCTGTGTTATATTAGATGGTCATAGTGTGACCCTGTGTTATATTAGATGGTCAGTGTGACCCTGTGTTATATTAGATGATCAGTGTGGCCCTGTGTTATATTAGATGGTCAGTGTGGCCCTGTGTTATATTAGATGATCAGTGTGACCCTGTGTTATATTAGATGATCAGTGTGGCCCTGTGTTATATTAGATGGTCAGTGTGACCCTGTGTTATATTAGATGATCAGTGTGGCCCTGTGTTATATTAGATGGTCATAGTGTGACCCTGTGTTATATTAGATGGTCAGTGTGACCCTGTGTTATATTAGATGGTCAGTGTGGCCCTGTGTTATATTAGATGGTCACAGTGTGGCCCTGTGTTATATTAGATGGTGACAGTGTGGCCCTGTGTTATATTAGATGGTCATAGTGTGACCCTGTGCTATATTAGATGGTCAGTGTGGCCCTGTGTTATATTAGATGGTCAGTGTGGCCCTGTGTTATATTAGATGATCAGTGTGGCCCTGTGTTATATTAGATGGTCAGTGTGGCCCTGTGTTATATTAGATGGTCAGTGTGGCCCTGTGTTATATTAGATGGTCAGTGTGGCCCTGTGTTATATTAGATGGTCACAGTGTGACCCTGTGTTATATTAGATGGTCAGTGTGGCCCTGTGTTATATTAGATGGTCAGTGTGGCCCTGTGTTATATTAGATGGTGACAGTGTGGCCCTGTGTTATATTAGGTGATCAGTGTGGCCCTGTGTTATATTAGATGGTCAGTGTGGCCCTGTGTTATATTAGATGGTGACAGTGTGGCCCTGTGTTATATTAGATGGTCACAGTGTGACCCTGTGTTATATTAGATGGTCAGTGTGGCCCTGTGTTATATTAGATGGTCATAGTGTGGCCCTGTGTTATATTAGATGATCAGTGTGACCCTGTGTTATATTAGATGGTGACAGTGTGACCCTGTGTTATATTAGATGGTCACAGTGTGACCCTGTGTTATATTAGATGGTCACAGTGTGACCCTGTGTTATATTAGATGGTCACAGTGTGACCCTGTGTTATATTAGATGGTCACAGTGTGACCCTGTGTTATATTAGATGGTCACAGTGTGACCCTGTGTTATATTAGATGATCAGTGTGGCCCTGTGTTATATTAGATGGTCATAGTGTGACCCTGTGTTATATTAGATGGTCAGTGTGACCCTGTGTTATATTAGATGGTCAGTGTGGCCCTGTGTTATATTAGATGGTCACAGTGTGGCCCTGTGTTATATTAGATGGTGACAGTGTGGCCCTGTGTTATATTAGATGGTCATAGTGTGACCCTGTGCTATATTAGATGGTCAGTGTGGCCCTGTGTTATATTAGATGGTCAGTGTGGCCCTGTGTTATATTAGATGATCAGTGTGGCCCTGTGTTATATTAGATGGTCAGTGTGGCCCTGTGTTATATTAGATGGTCAGTGTGGCCCTGTGTTATATTAGATGGTCAGTGTGGCCCTGTGTTATATTAGATGGTCACAGTGTGACCCTGTGTTATATTAGATGGTCAGTGTGGCCCTGTGTTATATTAGATGGTCAGTGTGGCCCTGTGTTATATTAGATGGTGACAGTGTGGCCCTGTGTTATATTAGGTGATCAGTGTGGCCCTGTGTTATATTAGATGGTCAGTGTGGCCCTGTGTTATATTAGATGGTGACAGTGTGGCCCTGTGTTATATTAGATGGTCACAGTGTGACCCTGTGTTATATTAGATGGTCAGTGTGGCCCTGTGTTATATTAGATGGTCATAGTGTGGCCCTGTGTTATATTAGATGATCAGTGTGACCCTGTGTTATATTAGATGGTGACAGTGTGACCCTGTGTTATATTAGATGGTGACAGTGTGACCCTGTGTTATATTAGATGGTCACAGTGTGACCCTGTGTTATATTAGATGGTCACAGTGTGACCCTGTGTTATATTAGATGGTCAGTGTGGCCCTGTGTTATATTAGATGGTCACAGTGTGACCCTGTGTTATATTAGATGGTCAGTGTGGCCCTGTGTTATATTAGATGGTCACAGTGTGACCCTGTGTTATATTAGATGGTCACAGTGTGACCCTGTGTTATATTAGATGGTCAGTGTGGCCCTGTGTTATATTAGATGGTCACAGTGTGACCCTGTGTTATATTAGATGGTCACAGTGTGACCCTGTGTTATATTAGATGGTCAGTGTGGCCCTGTGTTATATTAGATGGTCACAGTGTGACCCTGTGTTATATTAGATGGTCAGTGTGGCCCTGTGTTATATTAGATGGTCAGTGTGGCCCTGTGTTATATTAGATGGTCACAGTGTGACCCTGTGTTACAGTAGGAAGATCAGAGTGTGAGTCTGTGTTACAGGCGTGGGGGGATCAGAGACCTCAGCTCTCTGAAAGCTGGACTGCTGAGAGCTTTGTGTCTGTTTGCAGAGCGTCTGACTCCCTCTCTCGCCTATCAATATTTCAGCACTCTGCTGACCAGGGATATTCAAACCTTCAGACACACACACACACACACACACACACACACACACACTTTACAGACTGAAGGAAGTACTACCTTCCCTATCTCATACAACAAGCAGGCAGGCAACAGCTCCCATTCGTAAACACACACACACACAACACAACAGAAACACACAGACACACAGTAGGCAGCAGCAGGCAGGCAGCAGCTCCCATCAGTAAACACACACACACACACACTCACGCACACAAAAGGAAACATACACACAGTACTACTCCAGCTCCTCTGAGATCCTGGTGCTCTGTGACCCTGAATAAATTCACACACTGCTCAAAGTGCAGCCAGTGTTGACAGAGCTGAAGAGGGCTCAGTGTGTCTCTTTCACATACAAGCTCACACACACACACACACACACACACACACACACACATAGACACACACACACCCACACTCACACAGACACGCACACACACAGACACGCACTGGCACTGACACACACAGGACACACCCCCACACACCCAAACATAAACACTCATTCATGTATTCTAGCTTTGTGCCAACAGCACAGCTGGGGAACCCAGCTTGTGTTATACAACCCTTCTCAAATCTCCGTATTCATCCTGCAAATGGCAAATGACTCGAGTCAACAGTATTTCAGCCCCAGCACGAGAAGTCTACAGAAAGCTAGCATGCAGCTTTTCTTTGACTAATGTGGGTTTTGTCGTTTCCACGGAAACGGAGACAACAGAGAAACAGTGGTAGTGTACGAGCTTCTGTCGACAACAACGATGACTTGTGGGATATGTAGGCTGACAACGGAATACGAGTCAAACGGATAGAAGGCTTGTCACGTTGCCACCTGCAGCAGGAAGTAGCAGTCCGAAATTAAAACAGTGCTCAATACCAGCGGTCGTTGTGATGTCATCACTAACCATGGAAGGGCCCTACACCAAAGTAACTATAAGCAGGCGCCAAGAGTCAAAATCTTCCTCATGGCGCCAGAAAATGTAAATACAACGAGATCGGGGAGAGGCTAGTGGGTGCCACTCTGTTGTCCGTGAAACTATTGATTAAAAAACTGGTACGGAAACATCACAAATGATAATGGTGTAGCCAAGCACTTGAAAACCCGTAGCTTTCTGTGGGCACCGGTGGCGTCATAAACCGTCACTGGAGACCCGAAATTGAGGTTTTCTGGATGGCCGTTTTTATTGCGGTACAAACGAAATTAATAAATGTCATGGATGTTCCTTGTCATGAAATTCTCCGATCTATCACATAGAGTTAAAATGCCAGAGTGTCTCTTGAAATATATTAATTCAACACCACGGTCACCGTAGCAGACAGGCGAAGGGAGTCTTGAGAGGCAGGGAGAGAGAGAGAGAGAGAGAGAGAGAGCATTTGACAGAGAGGTGAAGAGAGGAGGAGCAGAGATGAATCTGAGAGAAAAAGAGCAGTGACAGTCCGGGGGAGAGAGAGTGCGACTGTCAGCACAAAGCAGCACATCGCCGGCTGAACCACAGCACCGGCCGGAGTGGGAGGGTGCCAGGCTCACCTCTTTCATGTGCAACAGCGACCCCTCTGGTCGGCCGAGGTACTGCATCCTACCTGCTGTAGCTGCATAAATAGGGACTTTAAGCAACAACGGGTTTTGGGATGGGTACGGCGACTGGAATCAGATCTGCGCTCTGTTGATCGAGACTTACTCCACTTTGCTGCCGTAGCCTGCAGATCTACAACGGGAAAAGTTGCACTTTCACATAGTCACTACCATGTGTGATTTAGGGGAGTGAATTTTCCATTTTATTGTGTTTTTGAAAGTAAATTGTTTTTTACAATTGATAGTGACAATTGATTTCTGAGAACGTTTTCCATAGATGCTGGTTAATGTTAAGACGTTCCCATTTTCCCGAAGCTATTTCACCCGCTCTGTCTGCTCCTGGAGATGACAATTATGCCAGTGGTGGCGGTACAAACAAGCATACCCAATAGGTCACATTTAATTTAGCTAAGCGATATGTTTATAGAATTTACAGTATATATGTACATTGTGAGTTCATTCAAAAAACTAGTTACAAAAGTTGATTGTCTTAAGGGTGCCTCACAACGAATTTTAGCAATAGGTTTACCTCACTTTTCCATACGCTAACGTTAGCTAGGTTATCTTTTCAGTAACTTTGCTAGCTAGTATCAAACTGATTGTGTTACGGGTAAAACGTTAACTAATAAGGGTATAACGTAATTATAAGGTTAATTGTGTTGCGGGTGACTAGGGGGATAACTATTGTAACTTTAGTGACTTGGTCAGCTGTTCGAAGCACTTTGCTTAGTGACTGCTATGGATTTCACAGCAAAGGCGACAGCGTCGAGATAGATTTATTTCCGTTCACCATAGCCGTCCCAAAATCCGTAGTTCTTTAAAGTCCCAAATAACGCAACCCAGCTGCCCAATCTGGTGGACCGCTCACAGAGAAGTGGCACTGATGTTCAGGGGACTATTCAGCATGAACATAACATAACATAACACAACATAACACAACATAAAATACGATAAGATAAGATAAGATAACATAACATAACACAACATAAGATAACATAACATAGCATAGCATAACATAACATATAACATAACATGACATAACACAACACAACACAACATATAACATAACATAACATGACATGACATGACATGACATAACACAGCATAACATAACATAGTGATGAGAACAGACCATTCAGTCCGACAGTGCTTGTCATTTAACTCCCACTAAAGTGTATCTAATGCTTAGTTTACCTAAGAGCTACATGGTATCCAGAACCGTATCAAGCCTAGAATAACAAACACCCAGAGTATCTGCCCTCACTACATGACCTGGCAAGCTATTCCCCACTGCGACCACTTGCTGTGTGAAAAAATACTTCCTAATGTCTATGGAATTTATCTTTTGCTAATTTCCATTTAGGCCCCCCCCCCCCCTCGTTCAGCAGACTGAATGTTCAGGGGGACTAATTCAGCACTCTGGATACCAGAGGATGTTCCCCTGAAGGGACAAACCTACGATCAGACAAAAAAAAAAGGAAAGAATAATACCAGAGGAATAAAAAGAGGGAGCAACTGAAGTGGCAAGAGAGGAAAAGAGCAGTGAACGTCGAGGAGGAGCAGGGACAGTGAGGAAGGGCGGGAGGGTGAGTGACAGAGAGAGGCTGAAGAGGACTGGAGGCTCGCGGGTGACGGACAGCTGTCACAGCGGGGTGACGGACAGCTGTCACAGCGGGGTGACAGGAGCGCGACCAAGAGGAGGCCGAGGGGAGGAAGATCAGCGGGGCGTGACCGGGAGAGACGGGCGCCGCGCCGGTGAGGAAGAGGAGGGGAGAGACTCACGGGCTGCTTGGCGGACAGCCGCCCGCTGACGGCGCTGGTCTGGTTCCAGGTGGGGGAGACGCACGTCTGCAGGGGAGTCCCACAGAGCACAGGCATCAGACAGGCTAGCGCACTGCTGTCAATCACTCCCGTAACCATGACAGCACACGCGCGCACACACACACACGCGCACACACACACACACACACACTAATACACATCAGACAGGCTAGCGCACAGCTGTCAATCACTCCCGTAACCATGACTGCACACACACACACACACACACACGCACACACACACACACACACACACTAATACACATCAGACAGGCTAGCGCACAGCTGTCAATCACTCCCGTAACCATGACAGCACACGCGCACACACACACACTAATACACACATCAGACAGGCTAGCGCACAGCTGTCAATCACTCCAATAACTATGACAGCACACACACACACACACACACGAACACACACATGCACACACACATACACGCACATGAACACATACTAACATACACAAACACACATCAGACAGGCTAGCCCACAGCTGTCAATCACTCAAATAACTATTACAGCACGTGCACACACACATACACACACAAACACACACATGCACACACACTAATACACAAGCTAACACACACACATCACAGGATAGCGCACAGCTGTCAATCACTCCAATAACCAACACAGCATAAATACATGCACTCACACACATACGCACACACATGCACACACACACGCAGAAACACACAGGCGCACACAGATGCACACATACTAACGTGCACACACTATAACACAGCCAACAGACTACAAAGCATCCGTGTTCATATAATCACATTTTACAAGTTCACATACAGGCCCACATTGTCTGGACTGTGACGGACTAACCATGACATCTCCATCATCCTACTGGCTTAGCATGCCCCTCATATAGAAAACCCCATTAAAACATCAAAACATGCTACCGCAGCACCAGCATGAAGCATTCAGATCCAATCTCTGAAGACCTTGCTGTTGTTGCCCACGGGTAATTGGCGCGGACCAAGCTCACTTCTGCCATCTAGTGTCCACTGTGCAAATGGTCAGTCAGAGCCCAAAGGAAAATAAAGCTTTGTAATTCCATGCAGAGGAAAGAGTTTGTGCTCAACACCACTGCAGCAAAAAGAAGAGGATCAGTCGCACACAGAGAAACCAAGAGACTTCAGAGCCCAGTGGCTTTTCACAAAGACAGGACTGATCTGCGCTCAGTCTGGCACAGGCACCGAGGGCACGTCCCAAAACTAAAAAAAATGTATCCTCCTTTCCTTCCCTCGGAAGTATGCGAGGGACTTAAAGCCTTAACGGGCTCCCGCTGTGTGGAGACACACGGACAGGAGAGGCACCACCGCACCTTCTTCACGCACGACAGGATCCCGTCAACGAAGGTCGACTTTATCTTGTGAACCTGTAAGGAAAAGGTGGAGGTTATCAGGTTATCATGGGACTGAGGTCTCTGCCTGTGGTCACATTAAGGAGCCATCCTATCCCAGAATGCTCTACCGCTCTGCCAACACCCTCAAAACTGGGCAGCCTGTAGTGGTTAAGGTACATGACTGGGAGCTGCAAAGTTACTGGTTCAATCCCCCAGTGTAGCCACGATAAGGTCCACACAGCCGTTGGGCCCTCGAGTAAGGCCCTCAACCCCACAATGCTCCGTGGGGGACTGTACCCTGCTTAGTCCAATCAACTGTAAGTCGCTTTGCATAAAAGCGTCAGCTAAATAACATGAAAAAAAACAATGGCTTGTACATTTACTGTCCTGAACTCCCCCGGTTCGTGAACACCAAAGTGAATCACAGGAGAGAGCTCCCAAATAATATTGTGAAAGGCTGAAATGCGATGCTCTACCGGGCAAACACGGGCATCGGGAAGCAGCCTGGGGGGCCTTGAGATGATGGGAAATTATTGACATGTAATGTAATAAGTACTACTCTAGTGAAAGACTGTTCCACACTTCTTCCAGGATGCATGCTGCTGGCATCTCTTATTTTCGCAGTCAGCTAAAATGAGGTCTTTGTGCATTATAAGAGAAAAATGCTTCATGTTTATGTCTTTCACACAGCAGTGTGGCAATAAAAAAAAAACTGAAAATGTATCGGATTTCTAAGCACAATGACAGGCTCCCTTTAAAAACCAGGCTGACCAGACCGTGTGTGAAAGGACAGCCACGAGGCAGAGGACCGGACGCCTGAACTGACTCTGCGGGTCAGCCAGAGGTCATGAGAGGGGACCCAGATGTCTGAAGGCAATTTCAGGCTCACAGACGCAGGGCTTCGCAGTGCTCCCAATTTCAGGAGCTTTTGTTTGTGTGTTATTGATGGGCACTAATCAATGAACAATAATTTATGAGCATATCTACTAATTGGGATGCATTAGCGCAGGGGTGTCAAACTTAATTCCCAGGGGGCCGCAGTGTCTGCAGGTTTTTTGGGGTTTCCTTCCAATCAGCTGCCAGTGAAGGCCTTGAGAACAAGGTGTGTGGGTTCTTTAGCCAATCAATAACTTTAATGAACCATGGGTGCTGAGAACATCCCAAAAACCAGCAGACACCGTGGCCCTCCAGGACTGGAGTTTGACACCCCTTAGTGTGTCTCTCATAGTCTCTCATTTCTTTCAGCTTAGGAGCACATGACATTTCTGTTATTTAGCACTTTATCCAAAACAACTCATAGTTCACTAAGCAGGGGACAGCCCCCCCTGGAGCAATGTGGGGTTAAGGGCCTCGCCCAAGGGCCCAACAGCTGCACTGACCTTATAGCGGCTACACTAGGGCCACTAGGTGCTCCTTGGAAGAAATGTTATCAAAGAGAACTAAACTTTTTCAATATTGGGACCCAATTTAGAAATACTTTCTAGTATAGAGAGCCAAATGATGCATTTAGCACCTTTCAGGGACCCATCAAATACACATATATTAGCACAGCAAAGTGGACAATAGAGTCATTCCAGGACCCACCTCATACACTCCCGCGACCCGTTTTGGGCCCAGGGTCAACCCCTAGTTTAAGAAACACTGGCCCGGAGCACAAGCCCCTCCTGTAACACACTGGCCCCAGAGAGTGGCGGGGGGGGGGGGGGGGGGGGAGCACCTGTCTGTACTCCAGGATGATCTTGGGCAGCGGGTGGAGGTCCTGGAGCTGCAGGAGCTACACACAACAGGGACGAACGAGGGAGGGAGAGCGTCAGCTTCAGCACGCGTGACATCGCCGAGGTTTTCAGCAGCGCGGACGAGCGGGGCCGTGCCGGGCAGAGCAGAGAGAGGTTCATCGCGAGGGGTTCCCCTCAGTGCCGTGGACGGCGCCCAGTGACCCAGTGCTCACACTGCTCTGCGTGCTCTGCAGTGCTGCACTGCGTGGAGCGACGGTCTCACTTCACTGCGAGTAAAAAATTTGGCGACGCCTGCAAATCTTGGAACGCCCTATTTTTCTGCTTCCGTCATCATCCCGACCGGCAAATGTGATCTTACACCGTCTCAAACTGATCTCACGCATGCAGACACACAAAAGAGAAATTATTAGTATTGTTATTATATTTGTACTGGCAGAGTCTCTGACCTCGTTCAAGTGCAGACTGAAGGCTCATCTCTTCAGGCTACATCTTTCCCTCCCTAACCCACCACCATGATTAGCCTTATATATGCCATAGACTGTAATGGCACTTATATAGTTGTATAGATATTGTTGTTTTTTTGTATTAGCTATTGTATTGTTGTACTCGTACACTTGTACTTGTGTTCGATCTGCACTCCGTTGTATGTCGCTCTGGATAAGAGCGTCTGCTAAACACCATGTAATGTAATGTAGTGTAGTGTAGTGTAGTGTAATGTAATGTAATGTAGTGTAGTGTAATGTAATGTAATGTAGTGTAATGTAGCGTAATGTAAGGTAATGTAATGTAATGTAGTGTAATGTAGCGTAATGTAAGGTAATGTAGTGTAATGTAATGTAGTGTAATGTAGCGTAATGTAAGGTAATGTAATGTAATGTAGTGTAATGTAGCGTAATGTAAGGTAATGTAATGTAATGTAGTGTAATGTAATGTAGTGTAATGTAATGTAATGTAGTGTAATGTAGCGTAATGTAAGGTAATGTAATGTAGTGTAGTGTAATGTAAGGTAATGTAGCGTAATGTAATGTAATGTAGTGTAATGTAGTGTAGTGTAATGTAGTGTAATGTAAGGTAAGGTAATGTAATGTAATGTAATGTAATGTAATGTAGTGTAATGTACTGGGCGTGGTCTCACCGCTGCCTCAGACGTAGACTGGTGCTGCTTGAGCAGGGTTTTGGGCAGTTTCTTGCTCTCACAGCGCTCCTGAAGACGCAGCTTCTCAAACAGAACCTGGAGCACAGGGTTAGACCAGACACTGCATCTCACACTGCGCACTGCATCTCACACACTGCATCTCACACTGCACACAGCATCTCACACACTGCATCTCACACTGCACACAGCATCTCACACACTGCATCTCACACTGCACACAGCATCTCACACACTGCATCTCACACTGCACACAGCATCTCACACACTGCATCTCACACTGCACAC